>NC_056737.1:411201582-411336582 GCF_019279795.1 Protopterus annectens | reverse complement strand
GTCGAACTTTTAAAAAAGGTTTAAGTGACACCATTTGATTCAACCCTGGGGGTTTGTCTGCATTAAATCTAATAATCCATCTCTGCTCAGCAGCTTCTGTGTCATTACATAAATTACCCCACCTTAATTTCTCAGACAATATTTGTAAAACCAGAAATTTAAAAATATGTTCAGGTCCTGCATTCATGTTGTGCATAGCAATCGCACTATTCTCCTTGCAGTTCCTAATATCCCTGCAATGTTCCAGGATCCTGTCCTTCAGGCGTCTATTGGTTTTATCTATGTAGAAGCTGTAGCATACTACACAGTAGGCGAAGTAGACCACGTCTGATGTGGAACAATCAGCGTAGAGATTACTGCTATGACTGAATTTCTTCGAGGGATGTGTAATCGTCCTGCCATTGTGTATGTGTTTACATGCTCCACAATTTCTACACATGTATGTGCCCAATCTATCTGATCTACTGACAGTGTTGGTTGCGGCATTACTATAACATAGTTCATTTCTCAATGTTCTATTGTTCCTAAAAGTGAAACTTGGCTTAGTACCAATTATACCCTGTAGGTTGTCAGTCATGGATAGAATACCCCAATTTTTGGTTACTACATCACATACTACACTTATGTTGCTTGCAAAAGTGAGTGGCATCCTAAGTGTGTTATCTGTGTCTGTATGTATATGCCTTACCTCATTGCGATCATTGACTTGCCCACTTGCTCGAGTTGTAGTGTGCATATCATAATAGGGTCTACATCTACCCGCCCTGTTGCTCCAACCATCTAGAATGCACCTATCTATAGCTCTAGCATCATAGCCCCTGTTTAAAAACTCAGATTTAAGTTGTTCCAGGGCTATTTGTAGTTCATCATCATCATCATTAAACAGTCTCATAATCCGGTATACTTGGCCTTTGATGATGTTGACCTTGGTGTGGTTCAGGTGCATACTGGTGTTATGTAGGAACGTGTTTTTTCAACATGTTTCCTAAACAAACCAGTTCTAATCTGGTTTAATTCATCTTTTCTTACTTTGACGTCAAGAAAGTCAATTTCAGTCATGGAATATCGTGAGGTAAATCTAAGAAATTGAGTGGAATTATTGAGGTAACTGAAAAATGCAATTAGCTCTACCTCTGTACCATTCCACAGCAAAAAAATATCATCCACAAACCTGACATACCACTCGATATACCTGCCATATGTACTATTGGTTAACACATGTGTGCATTTCCATTGAACCAAGGAAAGGTTGGTGTAGCTATTCGGACAAGCTGCGCTCATAGCCACACCAACCTTCGGTAAGTATTTCTGTTGTTGAAATAAGAAAACATTATTGGTCAGTACTATATCCAACAAAGCACAAATGAGGTCACATTTGTTCTTGTTATAGTCTACACTGTGAAGTAGTTCCCTTATGGTCTCTATTCCCCATTCATTCGGAATTACCATGAATAATGATTCTATATCCATTGTTACCAAGAAACAACAATGGTTGGTATCTATATTCATCCATTTCATCCTAAGAGTTTCAAGAAAAACCTTAGAATCTCTTAGCACAGTCTCACAATTAGATAGGAGTGGATGTAGATTCTTCTCAATAAAAATAGATAGAGGTTCAGTAACCCATTCTTTACCCGAAACTATGGGACGCACGCACACACACACACACACACACACACACACACACACACACACACACACACACACACACACACACACACACACACACACACATACTCCTACCCCCCCTTTTTTTTACACACAAAAGCAAACACACCCCTACCTCCCTCTTACAACCACACACACACAGACCTACCTACTTATATACACACACACACACACACACACACACACACACACACACACACACACACACACACACACACACACACACACACATACACATATGCACACCTTCTTGCCCATTCGTCCACAGTTCAAAAGTCTTCTGGAATTCAAATTCCGTGTGGGTGTGGGAGATGAAGATGTAAACCATTGGTTGCACAAATGCAGAAGCGTCTGTGCAACTGGACGCAAAGGGCAATCTGAAGAACTCCCTTAAAAAATGTTTTTTTTATTTAAAAGAAAATTAATCTCCCAGCCAGCCGGTTCCAGGGGAGTGCAAGTGCACTCCCTTGTACTTGTCTGGGGGCACCCTTGCTGATATATTACTTTATACTGTCTGTAAACTCAGAGATCTCATATACAAGACGGTAGCTATTATCACTCTTTAGTTTAGTACCTGAGATTCTTCAGCACTTCCCATTTTTTTAGCTTAATACCCATGATGTTAAAGGCTCCTCTTTAATTGTGTGTCCTGGCTATTTACACATTCTATGACATTGCTTCACAAAAGTTATTATTGCAGGAAGATAAGAACGTCAAGACTGTATACAGATAAGTAGAAGAAGCAGATAACAATGCATGAATGGAAATTGTCCTGTTTCTGTATTAATATTCTTAATTCTGTTAGAAAAGAGGAATTACTTAATGAAAAGGAGACACACACAGAAAATTTTCTCTCGCTTGTCTTAAAACTGGCTATTTCTTAAGAGCTAAGCTTTGTCAGAGATTTAGAGTCCCCTGGGGAGAAACAAACAAAAGATCTGATGTTGTCAGTCTTCATCTATTCTTGATTTGTGGGTTTCAGTTTCAATCCTCAGAACTGATCCGGCTGTTATAAAGCTCCCGTCAGCCAAAGAAATCTCTTGAGCTGCTAGTCTACCCACAATGCCCATCTCCACATTACCTCAGATCTCGTTTGCTGTGCTTATGACAAGAAGCGTCAGCCATCTCTTGTGTAGCTAAGTATAATTTAATTTATTATTATTATCTTCTTTCTGCTAAAATCTTTCCTATCCTTTAAATCTTGGTCTACCCATTGCGAGTGTACTGTAATTTTCTTTTACCATTGGCAAATTCTACCTACCATTGTTAGTAGTCTTTCTGTTTTTCTCTACCATTGGTAGTCTGTCTACCATCATTGGTAGATTTTTCCCTCTTTCCCTGTTGTGTGAATGAAGATTTACTTTTCTTTCTTTCCTTCTTTCTTCTCTCTTTTTCTGCCTTCCTGTTTTGTTTTGTCAGGATCATGGCAGAGAAACCAAAAAGCTCCACTATGGGGTTTAAGCAGCATGTAGTGTACAGCAAGAAAATGCCAAACTCGGATAACCATGAATCTTGTGTGTATTGTTTAGGAGTTTCCCATTTGAGTATAGAATGTTCCATCTGCTGGGGTTTCAGTAATCGAACTCTGGCAGAAAGGAAAAATAAGTTGATTCTCAAAGGGCTCCTTAAAGCCCCTTTTGAAGAAGCCTTATCCAAGGCTGACAAGTCACCTCTGGCCTCTGGGTCTAAGTCCTCTCATTCGGTGCCAATGTCTCCATCAGCACCAGTCATCAAGAAACATTAGCATGCTTCCAGGGGTTCATCTTCAGAACTGAAAGTTAAGGTTTCAAGGCTCCTGGAGCAGACTAAATCTCTGGCACTGAAAACTTTACCAGTGCCTTCTACACCAGCTGTGACAATTACTGTCAATATACGGCTATGGCTGTGACCTTGACCATGGCTCTAAGGTTGGTTCTCTGCCACTCCAACCAGTTTGGTGCCCATTTCACCCTCAGTGCAGACAGTATCAAAATTAGTGTTATCCACAGAACCCAGGTCTATCTATTCTCCACCTTTGTACCCATTCCATGGTGAGCTCCCCAGTCCATTCATGGAGACACCAGCATTGCCTTCTGGTTTATCCATGTGTTCACCAGAAGTTTTTTTGAGGTCAATATTGTTCGGTTGGTGGATCAGATCTTGGCAGCCTGGGGTCTTCCATCCTCTTCTCAAACCCCTCTCCATTCTGGTGCAGTGGGTTTTTCTCTGTCCACCCCTACATATTCTCCTCCTCTAACTTCATTGCAGGCTTCAGAGCTTTTGACTTCAGCATCCCAGGTACCGATAGCTTCGGCACCAACAACACTTCTGTTTTCAATGGTGAGTCTAGCCCTGACATCCTCAGTGCCTTCAGCACCACTGGGTCCCCGGGACTATGTCTTCACTGTCAGGCCTGGGGAATTTGAGCCAGCTCCCAGTTTTTCCATGGAGCTGACTGTGTCCCTTTTGGCTCCATCAGTGGTGGACCTTTTCTTGGTTCCAGTCTGTCAGGTAGGGCTCTCAGGACAGGGTGTGATCCTGATTCCAAGTTTGTCTGACTCAGTTTCAGGCTCCCATCCCTCCTCAGGGTGTCCTGCCTTTCAGGCTATGGAATGGGCTTTAGCCACTGCTTCATCTCAGATAGCTTCTGGGTTATTAGAGCCTTCCCCTGTGACCCCAGGTTCTTCAGTTCAGCCACCACCCTCTAACCCTGGATAGCATGCACCATGGTCGCAAGACTTGCCTTCTAAAGACACTCCCTCTTCTGAGTCTTCCTCAGATGTCCCCACTGAAGAGCCCCCTCAGAAGAGATTGTCTAGAGGAAACACCTTGATTTTCCTGAAGAATCTGACACAGAAGACACAGATTTCGATAAAGGGGAGGGTTTTCCACGGTCACCCCTGGAAGACATCTCTTTTGGAGACATTCTGGAGATCCTACAACAGAGCGGTGATTGGAAGTCCAACAATCCATCTTTGGAGGAATCTGTGTACTTGCAGGCCTTTGGTGCTTGCCCATTTACCTCCTAGGTGACTCTTCCCTCTGACAATTTGATTAAACTAATTGCTCAGTGGGCTTGGAAGGCTCCTGATGCTATGGGACCAGGCCCCTGAAGACATGATGAAATTCGTACTGCTCCAGAAGACCAACTACATTGGGCGAAGGGCTTGGTAGTAGATGCCATGGTGGTAGTAGCTACCATAATAAAAAACTAGCTGAGGAAAGTACTACTGTCCTTCCCCGAACTGGGAGTTCAGGGAGATGGACAGATTTGGGAAGTGGTTTATGCATCATCAACCTTCTCTATCAGGTCCTTGAACTTTTTGGCACATTTCACAAGGTTCTAAAAGGATCTCGTCAAGCAGCTGTCAGATCCCCTGGTCGGAGCTGTGGCTGAGGGGGTCCAAGAAAAAGTGGCCTCCCAACTAGCTACCCTGGAGTCTATTTCAAACTCATTCATGAGGCTCATTACACATGCAGTCAAAGGGGTGACCAGGTCAGCAGCTTCAGGTGTTGCAATTCGGAGACACACTTGGATGTGCCTGTGTGATTTTGTGGAACCATTCAAGTCTTCCTTTGTCAATGCTTCCTTTGACGGGTCCTCCTTGTTTGTTCCCAAAGTAAAGGAAACTCTGTCCAGGTGTGAAAATGATAGAAAGACTTTGTCTGCTGTGGGCATACATTTCTCCACTCCTCAACAATCCTATTCCAGGAATCAAAGAAGTGGTAAAATGTGGTTCAAGAAATCCCAAAAGCCTTTTCAGAACACACTTGGCTTGGACTCCCCGGGAGAGTTAAAGTGGAAGATACTGTCCCATAGGCAGGGGTGGTCTGCAGAATCATTGATACAGGGATTTGTTCTCTGGTCAACCCTATCAGTGCTCTTGAAAGAAGACCCAATTGCTTACCTCTGGAAGCAGTCAGGGAAAGATTTTCCTTGCACCCAAATGCCTACCGACACATAACCACCAATGCCTGGGTGCTAAGGATCATTTCCAGAGGTAATCTAATTCCCTTCACCCTTTACCCAAGATCCTCATCAAGACTCCCTGACATTCCACCCAGTCAAAGAGTTCAAGTAGCAATAGAAATAGAAAAGCTACTAGAAAAAAAAGAGTCATCCAAGAAGTCCCACCAGACCAGCTAGGATCCGGTTTTTACTCAAGATTCATATTAGTACCAAAGAGTACAAAGGACTGGAGGCCAATTTTGGATCTCAGTATTTTGAACAAGTTCGTCCAACAAGCAGAATTCTGGATGGTCATGGTTCAGTCAATTCTCCCTTTCTTATAGAAAGACGATTGGATGTGCTCTATTGACGTTCAAGATGTGTATTACCACATAAAGGTGGACAAATTCCCAAGAAAGTTTCTCCACTTCCAAATGGGAGCCAGTCATTTCCAATTCAAAGTGCTGCCCTTTGGTGTCACCCCAGCCCCCAGGTTGGTCACTAAATGCATGGCAGCAGTCACAGTACATCTGAGGCTGCTTGGATTCTGGGTGTTTCTTTACTTTGATGACTGGGTCCTGACTGCTCTCACCAGGCATCTACTTCTTCAAACTATGGACTACATTCCAAAACTAGCCCTTCAGTTATGCATAATGGTCAATCCTGCAAAGTCCCAGCTAACCCCTTTTCAGGACATGGAATTTATCGGAGCTCACCTCAACACTGTCTCTTGCATAGCATCACTTCCACTGCACAGGCTACAAAAAATTCAGTCTGAGGTCTTCCCTCTTCTTCATTCAAACAAAATTTCTGTTTATCTAATTCTGCAGTGATTGGGTTCCATGGTGGCAGCAATCACATGGGTTCCATTGGCAAGATTTCACATGAGAATTCTTCAATGGTTACTTGCAAACCAATGGACTATTCTAACTCACCCCATGAGCCATTTGGTTTTCATATCCAATCAATGCAAGAATGACCTATACTGGTGGATGCACTCAGAGCATATTCTTCTAGACCACCCCTTTGTTCCCCCTCATCACAAGGCCATAGTGACCAATGATGCTTCCCAGCTGGTGTGGGGGGGGGGCATTATCTCGGGAAGACAGTCCAAGGCACTTGGTCCCCTTCTGAGGGCAATTTGCATACTAATGTTCTGGAGTTAAGAGCAGTGCTTCTGGTGTCGCAAGCATTTCACTCTGCCTTACCTCAAGGGACAATAGCTATACAGCTAGACAACATGTCAGCAGTCTGGTACATCAACAAAAGGGGGGAACCAAGTCCTACCCACTGTGTCAAGAAGCTCTCTGAGTGTGGCAATGGACTATAACTTCCATCCGCTTTCTAACAGCAGTCCACATCCCGAGGAGTTCAAACGTGATTGTGGACAAAGTAAGCAGGTGAATCCTCATACCTCATGAGTGGTCTCTGAACCCAAGAGTAGCGAAGGAGATGTTTCTTCACTGGGGCCAGCCTTGCTGTAACCTGTTTGTCTCACCCCTGAACAACAAGTGCAGAAGCTACTTTGCCCTAATTCCCTCTCAAGAGAAGTCCCCCATGGATGCTCTTCTCCATGATTGACCCCCTGGGTCTTCTTTATGCCTTTGCCCCATTCCCTCTTGTCTCTTTTTCTCTCAAGAAAGCAGCTCAGTTGAGAAGCAAAGTGATCCTCATTGCTCCCTACTGGCCTCAACAGATATGGCTTCCCTTCCTCTGGCCTCATCTACTACACCATCCTTGGATTCTGGACCTAGTTTTGAACCTCTTGTCCCACCCCCAGGGACTAGTACATGCCAGTCTTCAGTCTCTCAAGCTGACAGCTTGTTTCACCAATTCCGGTAGTCACCAGGCATAATGGTATTCCTTCCCCAGTGCGACACATTTTGATGACAGCCCACAAACCATTCACCAGGAGTATCTACCTTAGTAAATGGAAGAGATTTTCTATTTGGGCCGCTGACAATGGTCTACATCCCTTTTCAGCAGCAGCAGAAAAAATTCTGGAGTTTCTAACTGCCATCTTTAGTAAAGGTGCTTCTGCTTCTACTATCAGTTATCCTAGCAGCTATTTAAATTTTCCATAATAGTATCAGGGATTAACCCTTAATTTCTCACTGACTTTGTAAGGTTTTTCTAAAGGGTTCAATCCACTTGAAGCTCCCTTTAAAAGACACTCTTCCTCCATGGGATCTAACTCTTGTGTTACAGTCACATACTTCACCTCCATTTGAACCCACATCGACTTGTGATTCATAATTCCTCTCTTGGAAGACATTGTTTCTTATAGCTGACACTTCGGCGAGGTGAGTCTCTGAATTACAGGCTTTATGCTGCAAAGCTCCATACTTTTTCACAAAGACAGAGTGTCACTCAAACAAACCCTACTTTCTTTCCTAAAGTGATATCAGAGACCAATATCAACCAATCTATAGACTTGCCTATATTCTTTCCAAATTTTTCAAATAAAGGCGATTACTGCCTGCACCGTCTGGATGTACACAGTTAATTACATTTCTACCTTGATAGAACTAAACAATTTAGATGGTCAGACCAATTATTTGTGTCCTTTGCCAGTGCAACTTTGGGTAAACCAGTATCCAAGGTGACTCTATCCAAGTGGTTAAGAAATTGAATCTCTTTCATTTATGAGAAACTTAACATGAAGCTTCCTTTGCCAGTCAGGTCACATTCTACCAGATCTATGGTGACATCGACTGTTTTGCATTCGAAAGCCTCCATGTCAGAAATTTGCACAGCCGCAATGTGGGCTAATCCACATACCTTTATTACTTATTACAAATTGAATATGGTCTCCAAGGGGAGAGCCACTTTTGGTTCTATGGTTCTCAGGAATTTTCTTCATTGAGGCCACCCAGGATTTAAGGTAGCTGGGGACTCTTATCCCACAAGTCAAGAATAGATGAAGATTGACAACATCAGATAAAGAAGTTATGTCTTACCATAATGTTTCATCTGTGTTGTCAATCTTCATCTATTCTTCCATCCCTCCCACCTGCCCTCTCCCTTAGACTTCTGACACAGTGACATTCTGTCCTGGGTTCTTATTTTTAGGGTTACCTTCGACAAGGTTTTTGTCTTATATTATAGAACCCTTTTTTCTGCATAAAAGCAAACTCAATCTGAGGTAATGTGGAGAGGGGCATTGTGGGTAGACTAGCAGCTTGAGAGATTTTGTTTTGGCCAATGCGAGCTTTATAACAGCCGGATCAGTTCCAAGGATCAGAGCTGAAACCCACAAGTCAAGAACGCATGAAGATCAACAACACAGATGGAACGTTATGGTAAGACATCATTTCTTTTTCCATGAAGCACTTTCATGAGCTGTGTTTGACTGAAAAGTCTGAGTAAGGGATTAACCTACCATCCCCCCTGGGCCAACCACACACCTGCATCTAAATATCATCTGCCCTAAGTTTGTACCACACTGTGCAAGGTTATATTTCCATGGGGGTGTGATAACCCTGCTAGTTTATCGAAAACAATCAGATGAATTGTGTTTCAACAATCCACTCATCATATATCATTATATCCCCATGCAATATACTTTGTTGGATTTGTAGCATTTTTTGTGCTGTACATTAATAATGTCAATACACTCTTCCCTGTTTCTCCATTCAGCTTCTTCCCTTTTGACAGTTCAGATTCACTATCTTCTTCCAGTCTTGTACTGGCCAATGTAAGACTCCTATGTATTCAAACTTATTTTGCTCTGCTGTTGTCCATTTCTCTTCACATAGAAATACAATTGCCTAGTTTAAGCAAGTCCCATTCTTTTGTTGATACAGGTAATTTTTAGCTCACAAAAAATACTCCCCTCCCCAATATGTGTTTAAAATGAAAGCTTATGTATAAAATCACAGGCAAGTTCTACTGCAGATCTGTTGGCAGTAACTTGCACTGATGAAAGTAATAATACATTCTAAGTGGCTGGAGGAAGACATGTTTAAGAGCACAATAATTAACTTTCATTGCATTTCAGACAGAGACTGTTCATTCATTTGGTGCTTCTTGCATACTGTGTTGTATCAGTCTTCATAATTTTGCTTGGCAGGGAGCAGAGTAAACTAATACTGGTATAAACACAGGTCAAAATAACTGAAAAAAGTACGCCCCACTGTTGAAATATTTTGTTATACATCCATGTAAAAAATGATACACAGCAAACAAGTGAAACAAGTGCACCATGATTTAAACATTCAGAAGAGTGTATTTCTCTAAACATTCATACATTTAAATATATATGAAGGAATAAACACCTCAGTGGGTAAATCCTACTCAGCAGAGCTGACTGTTTAAAAAGGTAAATAGAGAATAATTGTCATTACTGTCCTATTGAGTATGCAAGTAATGCTGTATCTGAAGATCCAATGTCAAAAGAATAGGCATCTCAAGCTAACCCATTCCATGAATCAACCAGGATGCATGTAAGTACCTGTGTGGCGAGAAACTAAGCACATTTTTAACCTTTTTCTTTATCTGCTATTCACAGTATCAGCAGCATCACATTTTTTGCTCATGCACCAGAGGCCTGCTCTTGTGATGAACCTGTTATGTTTGTTTTTCTCTTAAATTCAACTCTTTTCTTGTTTCTCTCCTGGATATGCCACATTAATGCAGAAGTACTGCTTCAAACACTGCAAGTTCCGAATACCACCCTGACCTCTGTAATGAAACTAGTCCTGTTTAATTACATGGTCACCATCATATTGAGATATTGCGTTCCATTCCATCTAAGATAAGCATAATTTTAATTTAATGACTGTTTTAAAGCGTTAAGGCAGATTATGGAGACTGGAAGTGAAATTCCATTCATTTTGTAATCAACCATTTGATTTTCTGATAAAGCTTTCATTTATCAAATGCCTTTTTAACTTTTCATACCCCATATGTATAATTTTTCACTAAACCACAATGTTTTTTTTCTGCTATACATAAAAACGACCATCTAATTAATGTTGAAGTGTATATTTGTGGATCTCTCTACTTCGGCATGTATCAAACAAGCAATAAATAAATAAATACTGAATATATCATCTCATTACTCATCTCTTACTGCATTTTTAAAGGAAAGGCATGGCCTATATAACATAACAGATTGGAAACATCCTTGCCATACCATATTTCCACAGGTCCGATAAAAAACACACCTTATTTTGAAAGGCCAGTTAACCAAGAAGATAATAACAATAGAACTGCCTCACTTTGCTTTCTGCATGTAAAAGGTTTCAGAACATGCAAATAAAGGATTTAGCAAATCACAGCATATACAAGGAAGTCATATGGGGGATGGTCTGTTTCATATAGAGAAGATCTGCCCTTTGGGCTGCATGACTTGAAGAGTCCACAATGGTTACCATGTTACAGCATCATCAAATTATATATAGGAAGAAAGAAAGAGGTCTGCATTGCTCAGGATGCTTACAGACATTCTGAAGAGTATGCCAGGTATAGCTTCTGTACAGCTGACAGAGTGCCAGTGCCTGTTGGTCTTGGTTTTGATCTCCTGCACTGTGCTTCTGATTTTAGCCTTGTGTCTGGCATGGACCCCCCTCCCAGTATTGAAACTAGACAGCTGATACTTCTAGTCTACAAAATTGGTGGACAGATACTTGGTTATTATTCCATCAGGCTGTGGATTAAAAAAGACACAGCTGATGCAGCTTGTATCTGTCACAAAGTAATTTACTGGTCTGACACTCTTATGCCCAGGGCATGAGACTTATAACAGTTTGGTTGGCAAGAACCTATATGCCCTGTGATGGCACTCAAACTATGCAAAGCCCTGAAAGCAGTTTACTTGAGATATAGGATCAATGACAATGAGCAGTACCAAGATAAATGTGGTGAAAAACATGTGACAGGCTTAAAAAAGGTCAGGTCCCAGCAAAGATACTACAGGCAAAGGAGAGTCAGATCCAAGGGTAGGCACACTTCCAATGTTGATAAGGAAAGAAGGAAATATTGATGATGGATTAACATCATGCATCAGTCCCAAAACATGTTAAGGCATGGTGAAGGGAGACTGTAGGACAGAATAAACAATGGATGTAGGAGGAAGAGTATAATACTCCAAGTACTTTCAGGGATATGCATCTGCCAGAAACAAACCCATTGATTTCAAGCTCCAAGGAAAACAGGAAATGGAAGTTGACTGAGGTCCTGGATTAGGAGGTGTTAACACTCCAATTTTATACACACACACACACACACACACACACACACACGCACGCACGCACACGCACACACACACACACACACACACACACACACACACACACACACGTGTGTATATGAATTCCATTGTATTGGTCGAGTGTGTGTTTTTGGTCGTTAGCTGGTATCCAGGATTGAACAAGGAGCTGAGGAATATTCCTTTACCCCATGTCTGTGCCATCTTGGAGCTAGTATATATAATTAGCAGTGGTGTGGAGGGGCAGACCTCTGCAAAAAAAAAATGTTTTATTTGTCTGTTTGATTTGGGGTTTATTGCATGCACTCAGCCTGTTTTTTTTTTTTTTTTTGCAAATGTGTAGTTGATTGTTGACATACTTGGTTTCAACGTAAAGACATGGATATTTAGCATGCTGACTATGAGTGGACTCAGTAGATATGAATGCATCCATATCTATGTGTATATGGGTCTACTTCATTTGATTGAAAGACCATTTGACCTAAACTCATTTGATTGAAATTTCATTTGATCGAAAACCAGTATTCAAGGCATAAAACTGGGATTTGTCCCCTGCCCCAATGTCGTGAGACACTGGAGTTGGTATATATAGTTAGGGCAGGTGGGGGGGGGGGTGCAGCCACCCACATTGGGGGAGTGGGGTTGGGGTGGGGTGGGGGTGAAGCCCCCCCCACCTAGTTTCCTTTTAAAGAAGAAAATAACACAAAAAGTACCCCCCCCCCAACTATATATACCAACTCCAGGGTCACACGACATTGGGGAGGGGACAAATCCCTATTATTTGCCTTGAATACTGGTTTTCAATCAAATGAAATTTCGATCAAATGGGTTTAGATCAAATGGTCTTTCGATCAAATGAAGTAGACCCGTGTGTGTGTGTGTGTGTGTGTGTGTGTGTGTGTGTGTGTGTGTGTGTGTGTATATATATATATATATATATATATATACATAGGTTCATAGGTAGGTACTAGGTTATCTGCTCGAAGGCATTTATAAGACTAGCCAGAATGTGTTGGCTTTCGCCACCCCCGTAAATTAGTTCCTTGTGACTCTGTCCAGCAGAGCCACTAAAGTGATCCCCGAGGTAAACTTTCTGTTTCCCATTCACTCATCAAGATTTCTTTTGAAGAATGTTAGCGAGGAGCTCTGCCTGATGTAGATTGGGATCTTGTTCCAAAGCATGGGAAGTCTCTGGGACAGGAATCTATCCCTCCAGCACATTCTATTTATTGTTGTGGTGAGGTTTAGATCCCTAGAGCATGTGGCTTGCAGGGATGAGGTTTTCTTTAGGTGGAGCATGTCCATCAATTCTGGGTTGGACATGGCCTTGTATGTCAGGCAGAGATCACCTCTGAGTAGGCAGTATGCAACCGAGTACAGCTGTAATTTCTTCAGTCGAGCTGCATAGGGCATCTGTTTGAGGCCAGTGATCCTTTAGGTGAGGTATTTCTGTGGTCTTTCCAGCTGCTGCAGGTGTCTTGTAAGGTACATCCCAAATGAGGCGTTGTATTCTATGATGGGTCTGATGAGTGATGAGTAGAGGGGTACAATGAACTCTTTTGATCTGGATGCAAACCCTTTTGTGATTAGGTGGGCCACGTAGAAGGATTTTCTAACCACTTTGGCAATGTGATTATCAAAGTTGAGATTACTATCTACTTGGGTCCCCAGATCCCTTATTACATCTTCTGTATTTAAGGGACTACCACCTATGTGGTAGTTTGTGGGTACTTTGTTTTTTCCAAAGGGAATGACTATGCACTTTTTGGCATTTAGCTTGAGGCCATGATTTTGACACCAGGTATCCGTCTCAGTGAGACCCTTTTGGAGGATGTCTGTTTCAGCCGGAGAGTCAATTATAGCCCCTAGTTTGCAGTCGTCTGCGAACTTGGTCAGCCATAGTCCTCCTGTGCTTGCCTGTACCTCTGAGAAGTATATGCTGAACAGGAGGAGTCTTAGGACTGTATCTTTATCAATCTTTCCAATATTGACCCCGTCGGGCAGCATAAGGGGATACTACACTCCCATGCCGTCTTTTGGATGGGACATTAAACAGAGGCCTCATCTGCTTTAGTTGATGGTAGTTCAGGTGGATGTAAAAGTTACCTCAGCACTTATTAAAAAAAGTAAGGGATGCTCCTGAATGTCCTGGAGAAATTTCTCCCAATCAATAAGAATACCACCTCGGGTCTCCCCTCAACAGAGGCTAGTGGAATAACCTGGTCAACAACTGTAAATAAATAAGTAAAATAAATAATTTAAGAAATGGAGGCTTATGGGCCTAGAAAAATCAATCTATTAAGCTAACTATAGTAATAACTAAAGACTGCAATACTAAAATGCAACCTTTTACTTCAAATGTGGGTTTAAAGAACAAATGGCACAGCTCTTACCATGTGAAATGATTGGTAAATATTATATTTAGGTTGCAATTTGCTTGTATCTAATACTATTATTCATTAGCTGTGCCATAAAAAGAACAGCTTGCAAAAGACAATAAGGCTGTAATACGTCACTGAAATTTCAATATGGATCATGTAAAAATGGTTAGTATCAAAAATATGTCACTCTCTCAGTATATCTTTCTTACAATAAGCATTTTTTTTTCAAACCAAATCATGAAAAGTGAATTGCTATAAAGAGCATGTTTATTGTACATCAGATATGGGGATCAGTCCTGCAAGAAAAGGTGATCTCTTTGTGGTGTAGTGCCAGTATTTTTAATGTGATTATGATCTGCAGCCTCAGACTTCTGGTTTTACAGTTATGTCACCAATTGCTTAACAGGTTTCAGCATCTCTTGAAAATCAGATGCTCATGTAATTAACCGAGTTCAATTATATTTGGCAGTTTGAAGCCGTGGAGACTCAAAATAGACCTTTGCGTCATACCATGATGTTGGAACTAAATTGACTTCCCAGTTCTAGACAACATTTTCAGCAGTTTCAAATGAGAAAATCCTCCTCCCACTGACTCCACACTGCAATTTTAATTGTATTTTGATGCCAGAAATATCTGGTATTAAAGGTGAGTTCTTCAAGTTCTGACTTTGTTATACAATTCTATTAACATTTATAGCACTTTTCAGCAATGCTGTCACCAAAAAAAAAAAAAAAAAAATCAGGAAAAAGTTATTACTTATGTTTTAGCTTGTCAACTGGATTGTGGGTGGTACTAAAAGGTGTCCATTTTCAGATAAAATAATGAGACCTGAGATACCAAGCAGCATGTGTCTATATTATTAAAATACAGACAATAATTAAAATGTACCCAAATATTTACAGTATACCTAGGTGTGCATTTGAGAATATGAACATAAGAACATGGGCAAGGTTTATATGTAAATATATATATATGTATATAAACTGATTATAGAATAATAACAAAGAAAGAGAAATAATGTCACCCGATGTCACGTTTAAGACAGTACATACTCTTCTACCCTTGTGGCCTGGCTTGTGTCTAAAAAGGGCTCATAGACCAGCCAGTTTACTTTGTTTGCAGATGCTTAATAAAATAATAGAATTATTTTAAAAGATTCAGTAATTATTTTAAGCATAGCCCTCCCATAATTATTATGAAATATTGTAATGTAGCACTTCCCTAGTTCTGAGGCATAATGTAATAAAGCCTTTACTAGATCAGATGACCTGATTGATTAGCAGATTCAGAAATGGAAGAGATGAGGGAGGTGGGGGTATCTGTCTATGGTAGCTCATCAATTCTGGAGGAACAGAAGTGATGTTTCCATTTGGTGGAGTGCTCTTGTGAAAGTGGAAGTTTGCATGTTCAGAACATCTGTAGGACTAGGGGTTGAGAGCTTTATGATGATAAGATGTTATGTGATCCTATCTCGCCTACATTCTGTACTGATGGGTTCGGAGCCGATCCCTCGGCTCCGACTCGGCACGCTTATGCTATAGAGCGAGGCCTCTTGTTGGCTGAGCTATCTTTATCCCAGGATGCACCACCACTAATCCCCCAGATCTCGTTTGCCGCTAACAAGCTTAGACGTGGTCTCAACATTGGCTGGGCTAAGTACTATTTATTTAGGCTTTTTCCTGTCACAAATTTCCTTACTTTGAACCCAAAAGCTGTTTTAACAGCTATTGTTGTTATATTAGTGTGATTGGTGAATTTCTGTTGGTAAATTCGTGATTTTTTTAGTCAGGGAAGGTTTCCCGTTTTAGTTAGAGGGGCCTTCCCCTGTTACTTTGCTGCTTGTGTATCTTTCTTGGGTCAAGTACCCGTTTAAGTTAGAGGGTCTTGACTCTCTTTCTCTCTTTTTTGTCTGTTAACTGTTTAGTGTAAAAAAAATAAATAAATAAATAATTTGTTAAAGTTGTTGGATTTAACTTTACCTTTAACTAAAGTTTAGTGTTTTTCACTTAGATAGGTTCTGTGGCAAAGCAGTTATGTCTAAAGAACACAAACCCTCCGGGTTTAAGAAATGCACGAGGTGTGGTTTTAAAATGTCTATAACGGACGACCACTCCTCATGCGTCTATTGCTTAGGTGCTAAGCACCTACAAGAGTCGTGTAGTGTGTGCCACGCGTTCTCTTCTAGAGTCCTCCAGGAGAGGAAAAACAAATTAATCCTCAAGGGATTAATCAAGCCTTCCTTCGAGGAGGCTTTATCTTCCTCGCCGTCTCCTTCTAAAAAGAAGAAAGCGTCAGCTCCGACCAGTCAGTCGGAACCGACCGCTAAAAAATCTAAGCAGACTTCTCCATCGGCTCCACGGACTTCGGAACCGAGGTCGGAACGGTCTGCCTCGATGCCTCCAGCCTCGACCCCTCTGGTTTCGGAGCCGAGGTCTGGGGCATCGAGAGGCGGGTCACCCTCATCGGCTCCACTGATATTGGAGCCGATAAGGTTACCGGCTCAGACTCTTCCCCTCGGGCGAAGTCCTTATCGGCACCGAGGGAAATTTCCTTGAAACCTTCCTCGGAGCCGATAGTTGTTGAGTCCATTCGGAGCCGGTCCCCGAGCCCTTCGGAGCTGATGGAGAAATCGGTTCGGGCCCGATCGGTATCCTCTAGATCATCCAAGATGTCTGATTCGGACATCGACAGGGTGCTCCTTTGACTCTTCCAGTCTCCGGTGTTCCAAAAGCTAGTTTCGGCTCCAGCCCATTTGGCTTCGGAGCCGATAGTCCACTCCCCTTCTGTGGTTCCTCCTCCAACAGCCTCGGCACCATTGGAGCCGGTGCTGGTGGAACCTGTGGAGGTGTTAGGGTCAGGCCCGACCCTTGCTCCAACTCCGGCCCTTGGGTCGGAGTTCAGTACACGGACTTCTTCCTTCGGCCCTGGGGGGGAGGCTTCGGGATTGATGCTTTCGGCCCCAAGTCTCCCTCTTGGTGCGTCGGCGGCGGGAGTGCCGTCCACTGTCGTGGCCATGGAGGTGGGACCCTCCCAGGATTCTGGTGGTCCCGCCTTCAGGGCTATGAGGAGTGCATTAGCCAAATCTTCCTTGGCTACCTCCACGGTTTCCCCAGCTCCTTCCCTGCATACGGAAACTGGGTCGTTGGCAGTCCCCCTGTCTTTAGACGGCAGAGCCCCCGGGCCTCAGGTTACCCCCACTGGGGTTTCTCCCCCTCCTGGAGGTCCTTCTGAAGCCTCTTCGGAAGAACCCCCCAGGAAAAGATCGTGCAAGAGGAAGCACGTTGACTCCCCTGATGAGTCTCTGACATCCGACACTGATCTCGATGATGCAGAGGGGTCCCCTAAGTCATCCTCGGATGATGTCTCCTTTGCAGACATCCTGGAAGCCCTAAAACAACGAGGCGGCTGGAAGTCCAAACCTCCCTCTGCAGATGAGTCGGTGTTCCTGAAGGCCTTCGGGGCTCAGCCCTCTGCCTCCTGGGTGTCTCCGCCCTTCGACAAGCTCTTGGATTTGATCTGTCAAAGGGCGTGGGAACACCCAGACTCTGTGGAACCGGTGCCTGCTCGTCCGAACAAATTTCTCTCGGCACCCCCTGATAGAGAGTTCCTAACTAAAGGTGTGGCTGTAGATGCTTTGGTGGTGGCATCTGCTACCCAGCAAGATGTAGCAGAGGCTTCTACGTCCGTCCATCCTCCTAATAAGGAGTCTAGGAGCATGGATCGGTACGGAAAGCGCACCCTCAGTTCAGCGGCCTTTACACTGAGGTCCTTGAACTACCTTACGCACTTTACCAGATTTCAGAGGGATCTGATTAAGGAGCTATCTGATACCCTCTTGGGTAACCTGCCTGAGGAGCTGGCCCAGACGGTTGGCTCTCAGCTGGCTACAATGTCGTACATTTCAAACTCGTCCATGAGGCTCATTTCTTATGCGGCCGAAGGGGCGAGTAGAGCGGTGGGTACAGGCATTGCTCTACGGAGACAAGCCTGGCTCCGTCTGTGTCATTTCGCGGAGGCCTTTAAGTCTTCATTTGCCGATGCCCCCTTTGATGGGTCCTCCCTGTTTGGACCCAAGGTAAAGGACACACTAACCCGCTGTGAGCAGGAGGGTAAGACTCTGACTGCCGTAGGGGCACGATTTTCCACTCCCTTTCGGCCTTATCCCAAGGCTAAAAGAGGAGGGAAAATGTGGTTCCGTAGATCTCAGAAGCCTTACCCCTCTCAGCAGGAGGGTTCCCCTTCCAGAGGCAGAGGAGGGGGAAATTCATCCGGAAGACGCCGTCCCAGGGGAGGCAGAGGCCCTCACAACACTGGAGACCACAAGTCCTTTCGTGGCTCTTCAACCTTTCATAGTCCCTGAGGGATTGCCCGGCTGTGCTTCTCCGGAGCCAGTTGGGGGTCGTTTCTCGAAACACCTAAAGGCCTGGGAAGTTATCACTCAGGAGCGATGGGTGCTTCGGATTATTGCCGGAGGTTACTTCATCCCATTCTCTCACCACCCCCCCTCAGTCCAAAAAAATCCCGGACCCGCCACCCAGTCAACGGGATACCACAGCCTCAGAAGTTTCAAAGCTGCTGCAAAAAGAAGTCATCCAACCAGTCCCCGCAGACCAGATCGGATTAGGGACTTACTCAAGATTCTTTTTGGTGCCAAAAAAGACCGGGGACTTGAGGCCCATTTTGGACCTCAGCATCCTAAACCGTTCAGTCAGAAAGTCCAAGTTCCGAATGGTCACCCTACAAACCATTCTCCCATTGCTGGAGAAAGGTGTTTGGATGTGCTCCATAGATCTCAAGGATGCCTATTATCATATCATGGTACATCAAGCATCCAGGAGACATCTGCGCTTCAGCCTAGGAGGCAGTCATTTTCAGTTCCGTGCGCTGCCCTTTGGTCTCACCACAGCCCCCACGGTGTTCACCAAGTGTTTGGCAGTTGTGACTGCTCACCTGAGAAGTCTAGGATTCCAGGTGTTTCCGTATCTAGACGACTGGCTCCTAACTGCCACCTCCAAGCATCTACTTCTGCGGAGCCTACAAGCCACCATATCACTGGGCAATTCCCTTGGAATCACCTTCAATTGGCCAAAGTCTGTGTTGCTGCCATCTCAACAAATAAGATTCATAGGGGTAGAGATAGACTCAAACCAAATGCGGGTCTATCTACCTACAGACAGGATACAAACCATACAGGCTCAAGTTCAAGCCTTACTTCCCAGATCCAAAGCCCCAGCCAGAATGGTTCTGCAGCTATTGGGATCCATGTCCGCCACGGTTCTTCTAGTCCCCTTGGCAAGGTTGCACATGAGAATTCTCCAGTGGCTTCTCTCAGCTCAGTGGTCCTTTCAGGAACTTCCCCTCAGTCACCTTGTATGGATCACGGAATCTTGCAGACGGGACCTTCGCTGGTGGCTAGTGCCCTCCAACTTGAATCAGGGACGACCCTTTGTTCTTCCTCCTCCGGCCACTTTGACCACGGACGCCTCCCAGACGGGGTGGGGGGGGCATTCCCTGGGCAGGTCAGTCCAAGGCAAATGGCATCCGGAAGAGACTTTGCTTCATATCAACATCTTGGAAATGAGGGCAGTACTTCTGTCCCTTCAAGCCCATCACGATTATCTCCCTCACGGCGTAATTGCTGTTCACTCAGACAACATGTCAGTTGTTTGGTACCTGAACAAACAGGGAGGGACCAGATCCTATCCTCTTTGCAGAGAAGCAATGAGAGTTTGGGAATGGGCAGTCTCGACCAAACGCTTCCTAGTGGCTACTCACATACCGGGCAAGTCCAATGTGATAGCCGACAGATTGAGCAGGACCATCCTCTCTCCTCACGAATGGTCTCTGAATATGACAGTTGTAAGTCAGATTTTCAGTGAATGGGGAGTTCCGTGTTGCGACCTCTTCACGACTCCTCTGAATGCGAAGTGCAAAGAATTCTTCTCCCTAACCCCGGCTCCGGGGAAGAGCCCCATGGACGCATTAGTCCATCCTTGGCCCACCGGCTTGCTTTATGCCTTCCCTCCAGTTCCTCTCCTTCCCAGAGTGATTCAAAAGGCATCTCTCTTGGGGAGCAAAATGATCTTAATTGCTCCTTACTGGCCTCGTCAAGTGTGGTTCCCCTATCTTCGGAAACATGCCCTGGAAGGTCCATGGTTCCTGGATCAGATCCCAGACCTACTGGTTCATCAGTCGGGTCTATTCCACCAGTCCCTACATGCCTTAAAATTGACGGCTTGGCTCCTCCTCTTCCGACGATAGTCAGGAGCCATACTTTGGATCCAGATGTTGTACACATATTATCTTCGGCCCATAAGTCTGCTACAAAGAAACTGTATTCTAGCAAATGGAAAAGATTTGTTATTTGGGCTCAACTCCGGGGCCTGGACCCCATTTCTATTCCCGTGGCAGAAGTACTAAAATTTCTGACTTCTCTTTTCAATCAAGGCTCTTCAGTTTCTACCATCAAGGTACAATTGGCAGCAATTTCTAATTTTCATGAATCCATAGACCCAACAGACTGTGTAAGACCTTCTTGAAAGGTGCTGCTCTATTAAGACCTCCGATTTCTTATCCTGCACCTCCATGGGATCTCGATATAGTGTTACGCGCCTTGACTTCTTTCCCCTTTGAACCGGCAGCTACATGTGATCTGAAGTTTCTATCATGGAAGACAGCTTTTCTGGTGGCGATTACTTCTGCCAGAAGAGTTTCAGAGCTTCAAGCTTTGTCAGTAAAACCCCCGTACTTGGTTTTTCATAAAGACAGAGTATCCCTCAGACCAAATCCTTCCTTTGTCCCTAAAGTTTGTTCAACTTTCTGCTTACAACAATCGTTAGAGCTTCCAGTTTTTTTCCCAAAATACTCTAACAAAGCAGAGTTCATATTCCACACACTAGATGTCCACAGACAGTTACGTTTTTATTTAGACAGGACCAAACAAACAAGGAAAACAGATCAGTTGTTTGTATCCTTTGCAGATAACAAATTGGGCAACGCTGTCACAAAGGTCACTATTGCCAAATGGATCAGGGACTGTATTACTCAAGCTTATTTTTATTCTAACAAAGAGCTTACCACCTCTGTCAAGGCTCATTCTACAAGGGCTATGGCTACTTCGATAGCTTTTCATTCTAAGCTTGCTATTAGTGACATTTGTGCTAGGCTACATGGTCTTCACCGCACACCTTCATTTCCCACTACAGATTAGATGTGGCATCTAGAGGACGAGCTTCATTTGGTTCCACAGTGCTCAGGAGTGTTTTCCAATGAGCCACCCGGGATTTAGGTGTTAGGGACGCTGTCCCATCAGTACAGAATGTAGGCGAGATAGGATCACATAACATCTTTTAGTTATGTACTCACCATAACTTCAGATGTTTGGGATCCATCTCGCCTACATTCCTAATAACCCACCCTCCTTCCCCCTTCCTTGGAGATCAGAGGATATCAGAAGGTCCGAATCCTGTTGTTTCATCTTGAAACATCTAACAATGTTATATAATCAAGTTGTGCATGTGTGCATGAATGCGGACAAACAAGATCTGGGGGATTAGTGGTGGTGCATTACTGGGATAAAGATAGCTCAGCCAATAAGAGGCCTCGCTCTATAGCATAAGCGTGCCGAGTCGGAGCCGAGGGATCGGCTCCGAACCCATCAGTACAGAATGTAGGCGAGATGGATCCCAAACATCTGAAGTTATGGTGAGTACATAACTAAAAGTTATTGATGCTAACTATAGAATACCGCAAGGTGACAATAGTGCATACATCAGCCAGTAATGGTAGGGTTAGTGCCATGAAAGAGAAAACCCTAATAGCTGTGTACATGATGGCTTACATTACTGGCTATCATCCATGGGATAAAGAAGAACTGCTCCAACTTAAAACCTGATGGTCAGCAGTCACTGGGATCATGCTTCACCCTGAAGAAAGGAAATCCTGGCCTAAAAAATTTTAGTAAAACAGTTGCTAAAAAGTAGTTTCCGCAAACTACATCTTCATTTGAGAAGATTTAGAAATAGACTAAGCTGTGAATCCTGAGACGGTGCTCCTTTATGTGTTCCAACATTTTACACCTGTACAAACATTGAAACTAAATGATGCTGTCTAAAATATGTGTGTGAGCTCGTCCTCACCTCAGGGTTATTGCTCATATTAACTATTACAGTGATGCTTCAGAATTCTCTGTGAATGGCAGTCTAAAGATAACAAAACATTCAGCAGTACCTGAAAATTTACCCAGGCATGTCTTTTTGCAATATTTTTTGGAAAACAGAAAATGATGCAATTGTGTTCTTTGCTGAAGATTTTTACAGCCCCTCATATTTTCAAGAAACATCTCTACCTGCAGGGTTGTAAGAGAACTGCATTTTGTCTTACCTCAGTAGGCAGAACCACAATGTTCAAATCTATTAGGCAGGTCCAAGTAGCATTACAAACCATGCTATTACATGCACGCCAAACAAGTTTTTTCTTCTATTTATGTTTGTAAAAGGGACGTTAAAATTGGTCATACATGCTCTGCAATTGTAAAAATACACTTTTAGACATTCCTTGTGGTTATTTGCTTACACTTATTACTGGGCAATGTGATGCTTTTTGCATGCTCCTTTCTTAAGCTTAGAAACTGCGTCAAAAATTCTCTCCTTCTGTTCCGTTTATCTTCTGTACTAAGTATCTGCACTACCCAGAGTCCAAATTAAGTGCATTTCTTACACTATGCTTTCTACAGTCCTGGTAACCTCTTGCATTCCATCGCTATCCATCCCACACCACCCCCCAACATCCATGGATTCAACCTTGTTCCATTTTTTATTCTTTCATCAGTGCAACCATTCTTCCATTACTTCTGTGCCCAGCCTTGTTTTGATTCATTACAACTCTCTAAAACCCATTAGCATTAATACTACAACCCTGTATATATGTGGGATTCACAATGTTTTGACTTGGATGCTTACTGGTTACTAAAGTCTGTATATTACTTGAAGCTTTGTTGCATAAAGTTTTATTGGCTGTGCTGGCATGGTTGCTGTGCAACAAAAATGCCGAATTCTAAGTGCTCAGTGTAGTTACTTACTAGCCATTCAGTCTGATTATAAAACAAGACTGCAGGCTAGAAATGAACTTCACTGAGGATGCAACCTCATCTAAGCTACATCTTACAGCATTATTTTCTGATAGCTGAAATCTCTCAAATAATACATGTAATAATAGTTATAATATTTTGACATATATTATCTGGAAATAAGTTTTTTGTTGGATACTTTTAGTCCCAAGCTATATATACTATGTCTTACAACAACCATGAACTGTGTATGTTATCCAACTGTAATAACTGTTTAAGGGCAGATTGCCATCAAATAAACATCTCATAATTCCACTTCAGAAATTGTTTTACAAAATAGTCTGAGTTTTAATACTAAAGAAGAAATTATAGTAGTATCATTGTCATTGTGCCTTAATTCTTGCTTTTGTCATCAAGGCACAATCATAATAGTCCCATGTTTCTTGAGTATTTAACTTTATGCCACTGTAGGCAATTTAGGAGGACTTAACCTTTGTCCAAGTCTTGAGTATAATAGATCAGGTAAGAGGACATGAGAAAGAAAAAAAGCCACCATCAAAGGGGAAAAAAATAAAAAGGTATAACTGTCGACAAGAATACATCAAAATCCATTCTCTTAAACTTATCGAGGACTAAGACTTGGCTGAAAGGCATTAGCAAACACTGGATGGGAGTTTAGAATCTCTGTAGAGTTCTGATAATGGCTGAACATCACCATAACCCTTCAGTTATATTTTATCTTTGCAAGAAGTTTTTCCATTATTCAGATAGAAAAAGCATCATGTTTTGTTTCAGTGGGAAATGCAAAGAAGAAAAGAACAAATAAACTATATCTTTTTAAAGGTTTAATTTTCCAGTTCATGGCACACTGGCTGCAGACAGTGCAAAAGCCAACACATAACTACTGTATCTCAAGTATCTTTTATGTGTAGCACTTTGGTCATGCATACCTCAAGTGGGGAGCTGTGCCACACCGAGATTAAAATAAAGATGTTCAATGACACAAAATGCCTATTTATTGATGCAGTGCAGTTCACTTTAAGTTTTAAATTTTACATTGCGGAGCAGCCATTCTCTGTTACAGCTGCCCTGAAATTTATTCTTTGTTAAAAGTATTTCTACTAAAGAATGAGAAGAAAAGGTTAGCATGAGCTGCTTCTTACTATTAACAATCGGATTCTAATTACTTAAAGGTGTATTATATAGATTCATTGGTTTATAGGTATGTACTAGGCTAGCTGCCTTGCGGGCCATTTTAAGCCTAGGCAGTTTCCCTTTTTGTACTTGAAATAATCTGTCCCATTGGTTATAGTCTGACCATGGTCGCTAATTATATATTACCATAATAAGAATTACTGGGCTTATACCATAGATAATTTGAGGGGACCGGTGCTTGGGAATAAGCATTTAGGAGTTGCCTTTGCCCATTAGTAGTACAGGGGGCAGACCTAGAGTAAGTTTTCTGTTTTCCATCCATAGATCTAAGTTGCACTTGAAATGGACAGGCATAAACTTTGTTTTATGTGGATGGGCAGTCTGTTCCACAGTAGTGGTATCCTTTGCAAAATATACCTGTCCCTTCAAACCATTCTGTTGATGTTGCAGAAGAGGTTTAGATCCCATGACTGAGTATTACAGATGCCTTTTGACTTGCTAGTGTGCAGTAAATCCATCAGAATAGGTTGGGGGATGCCTTTTATACCACACACAGGTCACATAGCTGACTGTAGGATACCACGTATAGTGACAAGGCTTTGAGTAAGTCCATGTAGGGGATGTTGTTTAGGTGTTGTATCCTTTTAGTAAGGTATCTCTGTGGTATTCTATCCTAATCTGCTAAAGTATTTTAATTATATTAAATAGTGCTAATGATGCCAATTTTGTGAAAGTTGGATTCCCTAGTATACCTCTCCATTTCTTAGTGCTAAAAGTCTACACAAACCCAAAAATAATGGGGGGACAAAAGCCCAGAAATAGGGACATTTTTTTTAAATATCACTCATCAACTTAGAAAGTTTATAGAATAGATTTTGCATTAGCATGCATTTTCTTAAGGGCATGAAGTGTGAAACTCAAATGTCTGTCATTAGTTACTGACTTCAGTCATCAGTGATTAGTCAGAGAACCACAAATTTTAAAAGGAGCAGACCAAATATATGAGGCAAACGTATGTACATTCTTTGAAAATCTGGACAGTTGAGAGGTATGGTCCCTAGACTGCTCAATCATTAATTGTCCTTACAAAATACCTTTATTAGAGCTCTGCTGAAGCAAAGGTGTTTCTTTCTTTTTTTTTTTTTTTTGATTAAATCTTCCACATAAAGGGCTGAACTGGGAAAGGCTTTAAATCACACCCCACATCAAATTATGTGTTTGTCACTGTTTTATGCTGCTCTAGAAATTCTTAATGAAAAGAGTATTTGTGGGCAAAGGTTTATTTATCTTTAAATGTTAAATATATTACAATTTTACATTTGGTTAACTTACCTTTTATCTCTGAACATAATGAACTCATTGCACATGTACAGAACTGACCTGCTCTAGCTCATGTGGGAGCTCTGGGCTGCTTTGCCTTCTTCCCTGTCCAGTTCCTCAGCAACTTCCCTTCTCATCAAATTTATAATCATATCACCACTCCCCTCATCCCCCTCTTTCTACTTCATTTCTTTACTAAGATCACAGCCCTTTCTTTCCCACTTTGTCATTCCAGCAAACCCTTCATTGTACCATTCTCTATTCCATCTTCTCTATCTAGCATACCACTTCACCCCATCAGCATCCCAGTCATCCCTTTCCTACATGCCGCATTACTTCCTATCCCTCTCCACTACCATATATTTTACCAGTTAAGCACCACATAAGGTTACCAAAACATCTCTATAAACTATTCCCCATTTCACTTTTACTTCATCTCCAAAGTAACATTGTGCAGTTTAGGTCCACCAGCCTTCTCATTCTGCCTCATTAAATCCCAAACATTTCTAAAAAAAAAGATCATATTAGTGCCCTACTTACAATTCATAACCCTGATTTTATAACCGTAACAGCAGCAAGGCTCAATCCTAAAAAAACTCTCTCTACATCACTTCTTCCCAAGTTACAGCTATCTTCCTGATTGCAGAGCAAGTGCTAAAGACAGTAGTACCCTTCTCTATAAATCCCATTTTAATGTATCACTTCTTTGCCAAGCTAATGCTACCTTTGGCTGCAACCCATTTGGATCTTGGCTGAAATTCACTTAGCAAGGTATACCTCCTCTCCCTCTTCCTTCGATAAATTCAGAGACCTTATCTAAACTATTATACATGACATAAAACCAAACAAAAACATCCCAGTCTTGGGTGACTTCAGCACTAACTTACTGATCTTTCTTCTTACTTTTGCTTTCTTTGTAAGCTCTGGTACTCAACCCATATATCTTAGGCTACTGCAACATCTATTTCATCTTCTGTATCCAGCTTACCACATAGTACAGATGTATAACTCAATTTAACATGACTGTAGATGTTCAAATAGGTCACTGCTGCAGCAGGGACACCCTCTCCTATCACCTTTATTTTATTATACTTATGTCATGGTGTGGATATTTTCCCATTACCTTTCTCTTAATGCATACTGCTTATAGGGCTCCTTTCTGTGATACAAGAAATCTCTGAAGGTTTGGCACCCCAGCCACTGATTTTCTACCTCTCTCCTTGAGCTATTCAGTGGGTAGGGCATGTGGAATGTACCCTAAAGCTTTGTAAACTGGATGGTCATCATATCTTTGGCAAGCTATAACTTGTACAGATTAGGCAGCTACAACAGTGATTTATTTGAACATCTAGTGTTATGGTAAATTTTCTTACACAACTGTGCTTTCTAATTCAGTGGATTTTTAAGAACCTAATTGTGTTTCCTCAAAGCTGAGCAAATTTTTTTCTTTGTATATTATACACACTTTGTCTGCAGACACACACACACACACACACACACACACACACACACCTTTGCTAGGCTTTTAGGTTTTTTGACTTATCTGTCATTCTTACCTTAAACCATATGAATGAGAAATGTTTTTTTATTTATTTAGATTTTGATAACCAAATAGAAGGTCCTTCCTTTATTTCTTTATATGGATTACAAAAATTTGTTGGAGAAGGGTAGGGATCTAATCAACTATATAGAAATGTTTAGAAAATGTCCATTCTGGTTAGTCAGGTTATCCATGTAAACTTTTTCCATAGATTTGGAGTGATGTACGCAGTAAGCATTGTGAAAGACAAAAAGAGCAAAACTTCATTTTGAATTCACTGGTATCTTCAAATATTTGAAGTAATATGTGTAAGAAAGGCATTGCACAAAATAAGAAGCAACTTGAGAGCCTAGTGTACAGACTGCTAGCTCCATGAGTCTCATTCTGACCCTTATTTTGAATGCGTTTACCAGTGTAGAGAACAGATCAGTTCAGACCATTTTCAGTCTCAATCCTGGATTAATAAGCAAGCACTATTAAATTAATATACAAAAGTACATATACAGTGTATTTGAGAAACGTGTAAGAACATAAACAGAAAACATACATGCAATATATCCAAAAATGTGGAATACATGACAGTTGGATACTGGACTGAGTGTTAGAGAAAAGGAAGGGATTTTTGTGTTGGGAGCATAAGGGACTTGAAAGGATAAGTAAGAGATAGCAGGAAGGATTATGTTGTGTCCTGCTGTGAAACATGTATATTTATACTGGATAACCAGATGTGCTTTTTGAAATGCCATTAAGAGTGTGTGGGGTGGAGGATTCTCACAATTTAGGGCCAAGATTAGAAAAAGAGTGATTAGAGGTGTACAGTTTGGATGGGGGGGGGGTGTCAGAGGTCCAGAATGGTCGAGGTGCCTGAGATTGTTGGTGAGTGCAGACATTCTCAGTTTATAAGTTACACTTAGAAGAAAATGATCATG
This sequence comes from Protopterus annectens, assembly GCF_019279795.1. NCBI lineage: Eukaryota > Metazoa > Chordata > Ceratodontiformes > Protopteridae > Protopterus > Protopterus annectens. Next base: position 411,308,382 of record NC_056737.1, on the reverse strand, counting down.
AAGGAGCTTAAATAATTGAGAGCCTAGGAGAAGTTCTGCCCTTTGTTTAACAGGAAGCCAATTAGCTTTTTCTAGAGTAATGTAGTGCTGTTAAAGTCTTGGATTTTTAATGAACTTGCATAGTTTATTTGAGATGGTTTGCAGGGTAAATGAGTTTTTAGCTGAGGTTGCTGCTACCACTGGGTTGCCAAATTCCATTTGAGAAGGAGGAAGATTTCTTTGCCAGTAGCTGATCTGGATAAATGGTAAAGAATTGAGGGGAGGGTAATTTTGTGCACAGAAAAGGAGGGAATTGATATTTTTACATGTATTTTCCAGTTGTATTTATATGTCAGAGAAGGGTGTAGCTAGGTACCAAAATATTTGAAAGATGAGACTTGTTCTAATGGAGAGTTATTATGAGCACAAATTTATAAGGACTTTGTGGATCTTGTAAATTTTTGTTTGGTGCCAGATTGCATAACTGTAGATGTGAAGCTGTTCTGTCTCGCCGTTTTGTTCTTACACGTGGGTTCGGAGATGATCACTCGGCTCCGAGTCGGCCACTTTCCAAGATCAAACTCTCAGAGAAGCTCGAGACACAGTATATATCCCATGATGCTCTACTGTAAACCCCAGATCTAGTTTGCCGCTGCAATGGATCTACAGACTCGTCGGAGGAAGCTCGGGCCAGTGTTATTTTTCTATATTTAAAAAAATATTTTTCTCTTGTATTGTTAGCTAGTGTTGTTTTCTTTAAAAAAATAGAGTTTAGTTAGAGTTAGTGTGTAGACTGGTATATTTTTGGAGTGTTTTTCTTAACGGCTGTTTTTTAAAGGTATTTCTTACCAAGGGAGTCCCGGTTGATGCTATGGTGGTGGCGGCAGCCACCAAGAAAGAGATGTCAGAACCTCTTCTAATGTCCATCCTCCTAATAGGGATTCTAGGATGATGGACAGGTATGGGAAATGCATATTTAGTTCTGCGGCATTTTCCATGAGATCGCTCAGCTACCTAACCCACTTTACCCGCCTACAACGAGATCTCCTTAAAGAGCTGGGATATACTCTACAGGGTAACACAGTTGATGCAGTTTCTGAGAAAGTGACAGCACAACTCAACACCCTCAATTCTATAGTCAACTCATCCATGCAGCTCATTTCTTATGCCGCCGATGGATCGAGTAGGGCTGCAGGTTCAGCGATAGCTCTTCGGAGACAGTCCTAGATGTGCCTTTGCTCCTTTGTGGAAGCCTTCAAGTCTTCCTTCGTCAATACCCCATTCGATGGTTCCGCCTTGTTCGGGCCTAAAGTTAAGGAGACGCTTACTAGGTGTGAACAAGAAGGAAAGATTCTGTCTGCTGTAGGAGTCTGTTTTTCCACTCCAACTAGACCATACCCCAAAGGGCAACGAAGTGGAAAAATGTGGTTTCGAAAGCCCCAAGGAGCTTTCCAGAACACACCTACTGATACCCCCTCTAGGGGCAGAGGAGGGGGTAAAAATTGAAGATGCTGCCCAAACGGCAGAGGGGGTCTGCAAAATCAGGGTGACAGGGAGCAGTTCTCTGGTAAGCCCTATCAGCATTCCTGAAAGGAAGCCCGGCTGTCCTGCTCTAGAGGCGGTCGGGGGGTCGCTTGGCTTTATACCCAAATGCCTGGCTAAACATTACAATGGATTCTTGGGTAAAAAGCATAATTTCCAGAGGTTACTACATTCCCTTTACAAAATTCCCTCCCATGTGTACAAGTATTCCAGACGTTCCACCCAGTCTGCGAAAACTAGCAGCCATAGAGATTCAAAACCTGCTAGACAAAAGAGTCATCCAGCCAGTTCTGTAGGACCAGATAGGATCCGGAACTTACTCAAGGTTCTTTTTAGTTCCAAAGAAAACAGGGGACTGGAGGCCCATATTAGACCACAGCAAACTCAACACCTTCGTCAAGAAGGAAAAGTTCCGGATGGTCACGCTTCAATCGATACTTCCATTTCTAGAAACGGGCGATTGGATGTGCTCTATAGATCTCAAGGATGCTTACTACCACATCAAAATGGCTAGATCATCCAGAGATCACTTGCGTTTCCGGCTGGGGGACAGTCATTACCAATTCAGAGCCCTGCCCTTTGGTCTCACCACAGCCCCCAGAGTGTTCACCAAATGTATGGCAGTGGTCACGGCTCACCTGAGACGCTTTGGATTCCGGGTGTTTCCATATCTGGACGACTGGCTCCTCACCGCCACCAACAGGCATCAACTAATTCATGCAAGAGACTACACTATCAACCTGTGTTCCCAGTTGGGCATAACCTTAAACTTCAAAAAATCTGCGTTATCACCCTCAGAGTATATTACCTTTATAGGAGCAGAGCTAGACACTGTCGATTCAAGGATCAGGTTGCCTCAAACAAGAATCTTATCCCTAAGAAGTCAATTGTCCAGTCTGTTTACCCAGAACAAAGCTCCTGCATCCCAGATATTGAAGCTGTTAGGCACAATGGCAGTGACGCTAATAGCAGTCCCATTGGGACGCATGCACATGCGGATACTCCAGTGGTTACTCTTCACACAATGGTCTTACCAACAGTTGCCGATGTCGCATGAGATTCTGTTAACAAATATTTGCAAGAAGGATCTCAATTGGTGGCTGAACAGTGAGCAGGTAGTAGTCGGACATCCCCTTGTTCTCCCCCAACCCACAGCCACAGTGACCACGGATGCTTCCCTGATAGGGTGGGGGGGGGGCTATTTCAGGGAAAGACTGTCCAAGGTACTTGGTCGAGCATGGAATCACATTTGCATATAAATGTCCTGGAGCTGAGAGCGGTGTTCCTGTCATTGCAAGACTTTCACGACTGTCTTCCTCCAGGGACAATTGCAATTCAGACAGACAACATGTCAGTAGTCTGGTACATCAACAAGCAAGGGGGAACCAGATCGTATCCCTTATGCCGAGAGGCCCTAAGAATTTGGCAGTGGGCTGTATCCATCAGGCGCTTTCTGATAGCAATGCACATCCCAGGGTCATCCAACGTGATAGCGGACAAACTGAGCAGGGCCATCCTGTTGCCTCACAAGTGGTCCCTCAAACAACAGGTGGTGGACAAGATTTTCCGCAGGTGGGGCCAGCCTTTCTGCGATCTGTTTGTATCTCCGATGAATTACAAATGCAGAAGCTACTTTGCTTTTTATCCCCCACCGGGGAGCAACCCAAGGGACGCGCTTGTACACGATTGGGCCCCCAGGCCTCCTGTATGCCTTCCTGCCAATTCCTCTAATTCCCAAGTTCATGCAGAAAGCCAAAAGTCTGGGAAGGACTGTTAGTCTGATAGCCCCATCTTGGCCTCGTCAGATTTGGTTCCCCTTCCTACAGAAGTATCAAGTGGAAGAACCATGGGTTCTGGACCCAGTGCCAGACCTTCTGACTCATTCATCGGGAGTTCGTCATCCCTCCCTCATCTCCCTAAAACTGACAGCTTGGCTGCTCCAATTCCCATATTAGCCAGGTCTCAAGATTTGTCTCCCGCGGTCCAACATATTATAGTTTCCTCTCATAAACTGTCAACCAGGAAGCTATATAATAGCAAATGGAAACGATTTGTTCACTGGGCTTCTCACCACGACGTTGACCCATATATGTTGCGCCTATTCATACCATATTAGAGTTCTTGTCCTCCTTGTTCTATGTTGGTGCAGCAGCTGCCACCATAAGGGTTCAATTGGCTGCCATTTCCAACTTTCATGTAGGTTTTAATGGATCTATCATCATGTCCCACAGACTATGTAAAGCCTTTTTGAAAAGGAACCATCATCTCAGACCACCTATCAGACACCCTGTTTCTCCCTGTAATTTGAATCTTGTCTTATCCCAATTGATGCTTACCCCCTTCGAACCCGAGTCATCTTGTGATTTGAAGTTTCTGTCTTGCAAAACAATATTTCTGGTAGCCATTACATCTGTGCATAGGGTATCTGCACTCCAAGCTCTATCTTTCAGGCCCCCATATTTGATCTTCCACCCTGATAGGGTGTCCCTCAGGACAAATCCTACCTTTCTTCCTAAAGTCTGCTCCGAAGGTAACTTAAATCAGTCCATTGAGCTCCCAACTTTTTTTAGATATCATACCAACAGACTGGAGTATATGTTACACAAGCTTGATGTACACAGACAATTGAGATTCTACTTGGACCGAACGAAAGATTTCAGGCAATCAGATCAACTCTTTGTCTCCTACGCAGAGAACAAGAAAGGTTCTGTGGTATCAAAAGTCACATTATCTAAGTGGCTTTCTGATTGCATTAAATTAATTTATTCCTCCACTAATCAGCCATTACCGACTAACATCAAAGCCCATTCTACCCGGGCTGTTTCTACGTCATTAGCTCATGCAGCTCGTTTACCCTTGGATATCATCTGTGCAGCTGCTACTTGGTCCAAACCTCATACGTTTATCACTCATTACAAAGTGGACAGGGCTTCCTTTGGTTCCACTGTGCTCAGGAATGTTCTCCCTTGAGCCACCCAGGATTAGGGTGCTTGGGACGCTACCCACGTGTAAGAACAAAACGGCAAGATAGAACAACTTCACATAAAGAAGTAATGTTCTTACCATAACGTTCCATGTGAGTTGTTCATCTCACCTTTTTGTTCTTACATGCCCTCCCACCTTCCCCCTCCTAGTGAGAAGAATGGTTGTCTTGGTGGATTAGTTGGTCTTGTCAGCTTGTCTTCTTAAGACAGACTGTTTTTCCTTTCTGCAAATCTAGAGGTACCTAGATAGGTAGGTACTGCAGTGCTTATTTTTTTAGGCTGTCTTCGGGTGCAGCGTACTAGATCTGGGGTTTACAGTAGAGCATCATGGGATATATACTGTGTCTCGAGCTTCTCTGAGAGTTTGAGCTTGAAAAGCAGCCGACTCGGAGCCGAGGGATCGGCTCCGAACCCACATGTAAGAACAAAAAGGCGAGATGAACAAGTCACATGGAACGTTATGGTAAGAACATAAGAACATAACTTCTTTTTTTTAAGGAGTTCTGATCCTGTGAATGAGGCTGCAGAAGTCTGACTGTAGGTCTGGTAATTAGATGAGACACTGATTAGAGTGGTAAATGCCATCAGCTTATAGAAGAGGAAGGAAAAAAAAAGATCAGAGGAAAGTTTATTTGTATAGATTGAGAATGGGGTGGAGCAAAACTGGAGTCTTGAGGGAATCAGTTGAGAAGATGAGAAGAGTTGGAATTTGTAGACCTAAGGCTTAAACAGAAGTGGCAATTCAAAAGGTAGTTTTGGAAGAAGGGAATGGCAACAGGGCTAATGCCAATCTCTGTGAGGTGGTATATCAGAGTCTTGTTGTCAAATAAATCAAAAGCCTTAGTTAGGTCTATGAAGATGGCTCCGACCATCATTCTTTTGTCCATTACATTAAAAATGGTGTCTGTGTGAGGAGGTGCACCTACCTGACCAAAACACATACTGTTTATGAGAGAGAAGATAACATTTGGAGATGAAGTTTGTGAGTGAGAGGTAAATTATTTTTTCAAAGACATTTTATAGAGTTGTCAATATGGATATGTGCTTATAGTGGGAGGATGGAGTATTTTCTTTTTTTGGAAGAGGTTTAACTGTAGCAGTTTCCAGGATACTGGGTATAATATTGGCAGAAATTACAGATGTATGAAGGAATTTCACAACAAAATTTCAGCATTAAAAATTGAACAACAGGTGTAGGTTATCTGTAGCAGGAGGCAGCTATCTGGATTTGTTTTTGGAGTGGGATGATCTTTAGATAGTTGAAGTGAAAGAAATGAATGTATTCTGATGGAAAGGGGGACAGAGGAGTGAGATATGTGTGGGTACAAGAGGAATTGAGGATGTTGCTAAAGTGCATTGTGAAGTTATCCACATAGAGGGGCAATAAATAAATTAAGTATTGTAGGGTAGGTTTCAACCAGCGAGATTATTGCCTTCTCTCCAAGACTTCTTGGGGTTGTACTTGAGTGAGTTTTGCTGATGTAACATGGGTTGGCTTTTATATCTTCTAACATTTTTTTGCAAGATTAAAAAGAATGGTTAAATGTACCCCATATGCTAGTGTTTGATTAGTTTTTCATTTGTGCCAGGAATCATCCCTCATCTTAAGGAATATATTAAGTTTGTGGTGTTCCATTGACAGGTTTTGTATAATCTAGGTATTTTGGTAAAGCAGAAGTCTTGTAGCTATGTTAAGAGACTGGTAAAAGGCTCATCTGCTTGGCTGGGATCAGTAGTGCTCCAGTCAATGGTTGGGAACATGGATTAAAGGTTGTGATGCTGGAAATAGACTTTGACTAAAATTAAAGAAATTTGAGCAGTTTTTTGAGTAGCTGGAAGAATATAAAGAAGTCAGTGGGATTATAGTCACTGGGAGATGGAGGAAGAATGGAAATGCTGGAGATAATGGGGCGATTGTTGCTAATTATGAGATCAGTTAAGGAGAAGTTGCCTGTAATGTGGTTTTGTCTGGTGGGTTGAGTAAAATGCAGTTGTGTAAGTGAACGTAATGCAAAGGTAGATGTTATAATAGATTGCTGTTGCAGTAGCTTAAGCTTTATGGGGTTACATCCTTGCATATAACATGACCACCAGACAGCTTTCAAAGCTTCAGGGCACGTTCAGTGCTCCCAAACTACCATATAAAAGGCAGTCGAGGTACCAAAAGCATCACAGCTTTTTTTCACCCCAAAAAAGGAGGCTGCAGCCCTAAAAGGAATAAATGCTGGGAAAGAACGTCTGGTCTAACTATATATATATATATATATATATATATATATATATATATGTATATATTTATTTATATTTGTTGACCGGGAGTGTCTGACTGGACGTAGGTCCATTTTCAGTGGAGGCCCGGGGAGAAAAGCTCCACAGTTAAAATAAACAGACAGTAGTTACATTGGATTACATAGCGATTAACAATTTACATAGCAATTACTTACAACATATTTACAGATGAAGAACATAGTACATCAGTAGACAATTAGAATTTTTATCTGTGAAGTACATAACAGACATTAACAAATGTTAAAATAAGAAGTTCCTGCTGTACAATAAGTACTAGGCTTATGAGCATCTGAGCTTGCTATAATCAAGGTAGTTAGTGGAGTGGAAACAAAGGTAGTGGTTGGATGAGGTGGGTGATATTAGAGTGGGAGTTGCAAAGGCATAGCCAGCATGTTTTTAGGTGTGCTTTTATCAAAGTTTTGAAGTGGGTGCATGATGGTATGGAGGTAATTGTGGGTGGGAGGGAGTTCAATAATTTGGCTATGGTGCAAGAGAATAGTGCTTCACCAGCAGAGTTATTGGCTTTAGTGATCTGCAAGTGATATTTGTTGCTGGATCTTAGTGGTCTGGTGGTGCAATAGGGTTGGAGTAGATTCTGCAGGGATGGGGCATTTAGTGGATGGTTTACTTGTTTGTGGGCGAGTGAGAGTTGATACCATTGAAGGAGGTGAGGGAGTTCAAGCCAGCCCAGTTCAGCAAGCGAGAGACAGTGGTGACTACGGTAGGATGCCCCTGTGGCGAATTTGGCGGTTTTGTTGTAGCAGGTCTCTAGCTTGTTTAGATCACATTGCCTTAGGTTGGTATATATTGGAGAGGCATAAAGTAGGGTGAAGATAAGGTGGGAATTTGCTATTGACATCTTTGCTGCTTTGGTGAGAAGATGCTTATTTCTGTATAACGCTCCTAGTTTTTTGTGTATGTATGTATATATATATATATATATATATATATATATATATATATATATATATATATGTGTGTGTGTGTGTGTGTGTGTGTTTGTTTATGTATATATAGCTACACCCTGGCAATATGTACAAAGATAAATACGGGATCTGGAAGGAGGGTGCAGCAACTGCAACAGTGATCTATTAGAACATTGATTGCTATAGTAAATTCACTTACACAACTGTAGTGTGTTCAACATTTATTTATTTATTTTTTATTTATTTTACATTTGTTGACTGGGCTAGTCAAACTGGATATATGTCCATTTTCAGCAGAGGCCTGGGGAGAAAAGCTCCACATGCAAACATTAGTAAGAACAGGTACAAATTAAGCATATATATTAGTATATACATCAAAACACATTAGATATTAACTACAAAAACAGAAGACAAGAAATAAAAAGTGTGTTTTTGGTAAGAGTTTCTTAAAGCAGAAAAGTTGAGAGTACCTAGATACTCAAGGAAAGCTAGTCAGGGTTGCTACAGGGGCAGAGCCAGTGGGTTTTGAGGTGAGTTTTGAGTTGGGATTTAAAGCAGGAAAGAGAGGAGATTGCCGTGAGATTGTGAGGAAGAGTGTTCCAAGTTTTTCCTACTGTGTTGGAGAACAAGGATTTGCTGGCTGTGTTATTGGGTTTACTAGTGGATATAAGTAGTCTGTCGGAAGAACGAAGGCTTTTAAGATTACAGTAAGGAGTGATAAGGGAAGTGAGTATGGGAGTGTTTGTGGGTTTGTAAAGGATTTTGTGGGCTAAGGAGAGCTGATGAAATAGAATTAGGTTTTGTAGTTCGAGCCATCCTAGTTGCCTTAGGTTTTGGCAGTGGTGAGTTCTAAAAGTAGAGTCAGTGGGAAATCTGGCAATATTGTTGTAAGCAACAGACAATTTGCTGAGGTTAGTTTTGGGCAAAGAAGTGTAGATAGAGGAGGCATACAGGAGGGTGGAAATAAGATGGGAATGAGCAATGGAAGTTCTGGCAAGTGGAGTAAGGAACGGTTTCATTCTATAGATGGAGCCTAGTTTTCTGTTAGCTAATTTTATAGTATTGTTAATGTGCGTGTCAAAGGTCAGATTGTTGTCTATCTCAACTCCGAGGAGTCTGGTAGTTGGATCGAGTGATAAGTTGGTGCCATTATTTGACTTGACACAGAAGTTCAGTGGAGAGGATTTTTGGGTCGGTGAAAAAAGTAATAATTTGTTTTTTGGGGGTTCAAAATTAAGCATCGTTTTAGGAACCACATCTCTACGGTTTCGAAAGTCTGTTGGGTGAGAGAGTACAGACAGTGCAACATATAGATTACTATTGCAGTAGCCTAAGCTATATGGGTAGATTACCACAGTTTATAAACCTTCAAGGAGGAAGGAACTCAAGCATCTAGGAGACATTGGAGAATGATCCTAGCAAAGCCTGTTCTGGACCTGGAAAGGGAATCCAGTTTATGGTGCTTTATGAAAGTATATGCAGAGGACTGAGTTGCTGCCTCTAGAATACTTTTAGAGTTCACCCCTTTCCAAAACGCCAAGGCTCAGGCAGAATGGGCCCTAACTGTGCCTGGAAGTGGCTTGTTATGGGGAGCATAGCAGAAAGAAATAGCATAAGGCAACTATCTCAAAATGATTGGCTTTGACACTGCTTGTCCTTTTTTTTTTTTACCTTCATAAGTGACAAACAGCTGATTGGCTTTCCTGAAGAATTTAGTTCTCTCCAAGTAGTATCTGAGCTGCCTGTGTACATCCAACATATGTAATATTCTTTCTGCATTGTTTGTAGGTTCTGGAATGAATACAGGGAGATTAATAGTCTATCTTAATGTAAACTATGAAACCACTTTAGTCATAAAAACATATTAGCTCTCAAACAAACTCTGTCCTTATGGAAAATGAAGTAGATTTGGCCCACCATAAGAACTTGTAACTCAAATAGTATTCTTGCAGATGGCAAAGCAATGAGTAGTACGGTTTTCTATGATATGAACCTCAAGTCAGCTTGCTGAGCTTGTTCAAATGGAAGAAGTAAAAAATTTTCAAGCACATTTTATTTTTATTTATTTATTTTACATTTGTTGACCAGGATAGTCCAAATGGATACATGTCCATTTTTGGTGGAGGCCCGGGGAGAAAAGCTCCAAGATAATAATTCACATTGAACATTTAGTAAATGGTAGTTTCAAGCAGATTACAGTCATAAGCAATACCAGCATTTAGCACATATAGTACTAACTTATTATAAAACACTTCACAAAACATAACATTATTTTCAAAGTTAAACATACATAACATTACATTCAGGTTTATGACACACTAAGCAGCAGTTATACAATTGACCCTTCCTGAAATGGAGTGGTAGAAAAAAGTTAGAAGTAGTTGAAGGTAATGCACCTAAGTAATAGAGAGGTCACTAGTCGGGGTTAGTGCAAGGACATAACCAATGAGTTTTGAAGTATTTCTTGAGTTTGTTTTTGAATTGAGTTAGTGAGGGTTCTAGGGTCAAGTCAGCTGGGAGTCTGTTCCATATTTTTCCAACAGAGTTGGCAAACAGGGAGTCCCCAGCTGAGTAGTTGGATTTGTATGTTTGAACTAGGAGACTAGTGGATGATCGCAGTGGACGGGTGCTGGTGTAGGGGCTGATAATATTTTTAGTGCAGGTGTATTTTCTGGTTGGTAAAGGACTTTATGTGCCACTATTAGCTGGTTGAACTGCAGTAGGCTTGGCAGTTCAAGCCATCCTAGGTGATTTAGGTTGTGACAATGGTGTGTCCGGTAGGCTGTGCCAGTAGCAAATCTGGCAATGTGGTAATAGCAGGATGATAGTTTATTAAGATCTGTTTTGTTTAAGTTGGAGAATAGAGGTGAGGCGTAGAGAAGAGTTGATAGCATATGGGAATGGGCTATTGCAGTTCTAGCAAGTGTGGTAATGAAAGGTTTGATTCTGTAAAGAGAGCCAAGTTTTTTATTAATGGTTTTGATTTTTTGATTGATATGCGCATCAAACTTCAGGCTGTTATCAACTATGACACCCAGTAGTTTAGTATGAGCATCTGGGGAGATTATAGTGCCATTGTTAGCAGTTATGTTGAAGGATGGCAGGGGGCGTCCAGCATGTGGGGGAGAAGAGGAGCAACTTAGTTTTGTTGGTGTTTAGGATTAGATGTTGATAGGAGAGCCATTTTTCCACTGTATTGAAGGTATTTTGGGTTAATGTGAATAAAGTAGCTGGTGAGGTGTCAGCACAAATCAAGGTGGAGTCATCCGCATATTGAATGCAGGTAGCATCTGGGATGACTGAATGAAGGTCATTGATAAAGATTGAGAAAAGAAGGGGTCCTAGTATCGAGCCCTGGGGGACTCAATGTGATGGTAGGTGAGATGATAGCTTGTCCTGCCATAGGACTGCCTGTTGCCTGCCCTGCAGGTAGAATTGAAACCACTGGAGTGCATGTTTTTTAAGGAGAAGGCCTTCAAGGTATTTTGTGGTCAACCATGTCAAAAGCCTTGGATAGATCTAGAAAGAGTGCTGAGGATAGTTTGTTATTATTGCAGTTGTGGTTAATGACGTTAGAGAATGAGAGGGGGGGCTTAAAGCCATGCTGAAAGTTGGACAACAGCTTGTTCTGTGTGAGGTAGTGCATGAGCTGTATGTGTACACACTTCTTTTTGTCTAGAGTAATAGTTAAGATCCCAAAGAGGGGCCACCTGCTTTCTAGGTGGATGAATATGTAAAACCTCTTTTCAAAACAGTTTTTTTGACATGAGACAGGGTAGAATGGAGGAATCCATTGGCAAACAAGCAGAAATACCCAAAAGATGAATACTGATATAACTGTAAGAAAGGCCAGAGGATAATAACTCATGCAAATATTGTAGAACCAGAGATATCTAAAACTTAAATGATCTTACTCCTTTCTTTTGCACCAACTAGAAAATCTTTTCCACTTAGTCAAATATGAATCAGATGTCAATGTTCATTTTATCATTGACATATGGGTTCACTTCTGAGCCTTGGAACCAATTTGGCCATTACTACAGCTCACAAAAGTCAAAAACTCTCAAGCTTAACCTATACCCACAATGCTCCTCTCCTAGTTACCTCAGATCTCGTTTGCCATTTTTCATAACAGACATAATCGCCATTGCTCTCAAGCTACATGTAACTTTTTTGATATAATTCAAATTTTGAAACTATTTCTACTTCTTTTCGTTTTACATTTTAGTCATTAACCCACCCACTTCTTTATAATAGTTTTAGATTTATCATCTCCTCTCTTTCTGTATACCTCGGTGTATTCTGAACTATCATTGAAAGTTTTTCTTTCTCCTGTACACCTCGGTGTATTCTTGGTTATCACTGTTGATAGTTTTTCTTCCTGCTCCTCTCCTTCAATTTAAAAAAAAAAAAAAAATATATATATATATATATATATATATATATATATATATATATATATATATATATTTTTTTTTTTTTTCCTTCAGTGAGTGTAATTCTTTGTAGTAGAACAAAGAACCACTGGAATACATTAACTGCTAGTCTAGACCAAGATGCTGTCTGGATTTCCACTGGAACATTGATTAAAGTTTGTGATGGATTAAAGTTTGTTCCTGAGTGTCATTGTATGAAGCCTTTGTGTGTGTGTGTGTGTGTGCGTGTGTGTGTGTGTGTGTGTGTGTGTGTGTGTGTGTGTGTGTGTGTGTGTGTGTGTGTGTGTGTGTGTGTGTGTGTGTGTGTGGCTTGTATAGCTGTCTTGTTGTCACCAATTATTTACAAACTTTAGAAATGTTTTCATTATGGCAGATAAACCTAAAGTTTCTGGGTTCAACAGCTGCCAGAAAGGCGGGCACAAAATTCCAATGTCAGACGCTCATTCACTATGTGTTTATTGCCTATGTCTTGTTCACTTTCAAGAAGACTGCTCTATATGTCACAGTCTCAATCATAGGTCATTAGTGGAAAGACATAATAAACTTATTTTGAAAGGTTTTCTTCCATCAGCCTTCAGTAAGGCCTTACCCAGTGCTGACAAAGCCAAGAGCAAGACTGATGTGTCTTCTCCTTTCTCATCCTCATCTTCCAAAATTTTGGAGAAACTAAAAAAGAGAAGCCTATCAGTGCCCTCCACTCTCCGGGCACCATCCTCAAAAAGGGCTAAGTCTTTGGTTCTGTTAGGACCCTTGGAACTGACTGACTCCTCTACTAAAACATCAGTCCTGAAGGGACCTATGGAACTGAGTTTATCGAAGCAAACAAAGTCTTCAGCACCTAGCATTTTGGTGCTGGAGCATCTGGATTTTCTGACACCAAAACCTTCGGCACAGACATTTCTTCTGTTATCAACTATTTCCATACCAAGTAAGCAAATTGACAAGCCATCCATTATGGATTTTCCAAGAACATCATATTCACCTTCTATCGATCACTTTGCAGGAAGGCTGTCTTTGCCTTTTCTGGAAAGGCCAAAATCGCCATCCACCCTTTTTATCCAATCCACCAAGAGCTTAACTGAAGATGATGTGGAGAGGCTGGTGAATAAGATACTCTGAGCAAATGGGTTGTCAGGTACTTCTTGGCCCCAGCCCCCTCGGGTATGGAAGCCAATTCTTCCCTTACCCCTCTTGGTTTTCCTCCTCTGACTTCATCTGAAGCATTAGAGTTCACAGCTCTGAGCCACTGCGCACTGACTGCATTAGTTCCAGAGATATCCTTATCTTTGGGACTGATTTTTGCTTGGAGGTCTTCGATCCTTTTGGATTTGGAAGCCTCTCTGAGCCAAGTCTGTCCTGCCAGCTCCTGGGGGGCATGAGTCAACACCTATTTTTTTCAGAACTTTCTTTGCACCTTGGGGCTTCAGCACAGATCATCTCGGCTCTGTCTTTGATCTCAGAAGCTGTCTTTTCTCAGTGGGGAGTGACCATGGTTCAGTCTTTATCGGTTTTGGGCTCCCTTCCCTCTTTGGGGGTCCAGCTTTCAAGAGTATGGGAAGAGCCCTAGCTGCTGCAGTCAGACAGTTGTCCCCTTACACTTCAGAACCAGTGTCCTTTTCCTCCTCATGCCCAGATATTCAACCTGCACTCCCACTGTGTCAGCGAGTGTCAAGACTGCAGAAGTCTCAGATAACAGCTCTCTCTTCTTCTGATACCTCCCCAGATCACCCCACTGAGGAGGTTCCTAAGAAAGAAAAGAGCAATAGGAAGAACTTGGATTCCCTGAGGAATCGATCACTGAAGACACCAAATTCAATGAAGGTGAGGGATCCCCAAGGTCACCCCCTGATGAGGTCTCCTTTGGAGACATCCTAGAACTATTGAAGCAGAGAGGGTTCACCAGGAAGCCCCCAAATCCCTCTTCTGAGGAGTCAGTGTACCTGCAGGGCTTCAGCACTCAACCCTCTACCTCTTGTGTGACTCCTCCCACTGACAAGCTCATTCAGTTGAACTCTCAGCGAGTTTGGAAGGCCCTTGATACTATCTAACCTATCCCCAGGGGACCTGACAAAATTCTGTCTTCCCCTGAAGGCAAACAGTTCTGGGCCAAAGGGTTAGCAGTTGATGCCATGGTCATGGTGGCAGCCACAAAGAAGGAACTGGCTGAAGAGAGTTCTTCTATCCATACACCCCAACAGAAAGTCTCGGGCAATAGATAGATTTTTTAAGGGGATATATGCATCATCAAGCTTTGGCTTATGGTCCTTGAATTTCTTGGCACACTCCGCCACACTTCAGAGGGATCTGGTCAATGAGTTATCAGATACCCTTGTAGGAAATACTTCTGAGGATGTCCAAGAAAAGGTGGCTTCCCAGTTGGCTACCCTGGAGTCTGTGTCTAATTTGTCCATGAGGCTCATTGTTCATGGAACCAAAGGGACCACCATAGCAGCAGGTTCAGGTGCTGTTATTAGGAGACATGCCTGGATACACCTATGTGACTTTGTGGAGCCATTTAAGTCTTCATTCATCAAGGCACCTGTTGATGGATTATCCCTGTTGGTCCCAAAGTTAGAAAAGACCATTTCTGCAGTGGGTGTATGGTTTTTCACTCCTCAAAGACTTTCCTCTAGAAATAAGAGAAGCAATGAAAAATGTCAAATCCCAAGGTTCTTTTCATTACACGTGTGGAAGTAAATCCCCCAGGAGGAGAGAAGGAAATTTAATGGAAGACACCACCCGCATGGCAGATGTGGCCCACAAAATCAGGGTTTAGGGATTCTTTCTCTGGTAAATCCTCCCCATGCTCTTGAAAGCAGGCCTGATTGTCTTCCTCTGGAGACAGTCAGGGGATGCTTATCCTTGTACCAAAATGCCCAGCACCAAATAAGATTGGATGCTTGGGTGCAGATGATTATATCCAGAGGCTATACAATTCTTTTTTCCCTTCCTCTTCCCGTATGGAAAAAAAGCCCTGACATTCCACTCAGTCAGAGGGAACAAGCAGTTCTAGAAATTCAAAAACTGCTAGAAAAAAAGAGTCATCCAAGGAGTTCCACCATAGATTCATAGGTTAATAGGTAGGTACTAGGCTATCGGCCCAAGGGCCTACATAAGCCTAGCCAACAAGGTTCCCTGGCTTATGCCACACCACCTAAGAAAGTTATTTTCCTGTGCCACTGTAGAGCAGAGACACAGAAGTGATCCCCTAGGTGTATTTCCTATTTCCCATCCACTCATCAAGATTTTTCTTGAAGAGTGCTAATGAAGAATTTTGCTTGACATAGATGGGTAGCCTGTTCCAGAGTATGGGAAGTCTCTGGGACAGGAATCTATCCTTCCAGCATGTTCTGTTTATTGTGGTGACAAGGTTTAGGGCCCTAGAGCATGTAGCTCGGAGGGATTGGGATTTCTTTAGGTGTAGCATGTCCAACAGCTCTGGGTTTGACATAGTTTTATATGTTAGGCAGAGTTCACCTCGGAGTAGGCGATATGCCATGGAGTAAAGCTGGAGTTTTTTGAGGTGGTCAGTGTAGGGCATTTGTTTGAGGCCAGTAATCCTCTTTGTGAGGTACTTCTGTGGCCTTTCCAGCTGCTGCAGATGTCTTGTGAGGTGCATTCCAAAAGGGGCATTGTACTCTATAATGGGTCCAAATTGTGTTGAGTACAGGGGAACAATGACCTCTTTTTTCCTGGATGAGAACCCTTTTATGATGAGGTGTGCCACGTAGAAGGACTTCCTGACTACTATGGTGATGTGACTATCAAAGGAGAGACTACTGTCCACCTGGGTCCCAAGGTCTCTTATCACACATTCTGTGTTAGGTAGATTGCTGCCTATGTGGTAGTTCATGGGTACAGAGTTTTTACCAAAGGGGATGACACTGCACTTTTTGACAATGAGCTTGAGGCCATGGTTCTGACACCAGGCATCTGTCTCAGCAAGGCCCTTCTGTAGGATGTCCACATCATTTGGGGACTTGACTATGGCTCCTAGTTTGCAGTCATCTGCGAACATCATTAGCCAGAGGCCTTCTGTGTTAGCCTGTACTTCAGAGAAGGAGATACCAACCAGGAGAGGTCCCAGGATGGAACCCAGTGCTACTCCACTTGTCACTGCTTTGATGTCAGATTTGGAGTCTGCAACTTTTACAGTGTGGGTTCTGTCAGTGAGCCAGTTGGCAACCCATCTTGTGATGTATTTATACTTAGTTTAGTGAGTTTAGCTATAATTCCAGAATGGGGGATGGTGTCGAAAGCCTTGGCGAAGTCAAGATAGGCTGTGTGAACCACCTTACCCTCATCTAAGGCTTTGGCGACTGCCTCAAAGAAGTCGATCAGGTTCAGGAGGCATGATCTGCCTTTCACAAACCTGAACTGGGTGGGATTCAGAGTTTGGAGGTTACCAATGTCTTTGTTTATGAGTTCCATAATGATACGTTCCATGGCCTTGTAGACCAGACTCATCAGGTTAATAGGTCAATAGTTTCTGGATCAGTGGTGGCTCCCCCTTTGTGAAGTGGGATAACTGTTGCTGTGCGCCATTCAGTGGGCACAAAGCCTGATGCAAGGCTATTATTGAACATGGTGCTTAAGCGGGGAGCCAGTTCGTTCTGAAGTTCGTGTAAAATGCAGCCTGGGATGTTGTCCAGTCCCATGGATGCTGTGTTTTTAGCTTTAGGGAGTGCAGCTTTTACCTGTGTAGTTGTGATTATAGGGACTCTGCATTCTTCCTGTACAGATATGGGCCCTTTAGGGGGTTGGGGGGGGGTAAAGTTAGCACTGAACTTATCTGCCAGGATGTTGGCAATATCAGTTGGTTCTGTAGTTTTCGTGCCTTTGTGCTGTAACTCATCGCAGATCTGGAAGTTGCCATCAGGATTCCTGACATAGTTATAGAATGCTTTGTGGTTGTCCTTAGAATTAATGGCAATTTTCTTTTCGTAGCTAGCTTTGGAGAATCTTATAAGGGATCTCAGCTTCTTACTGAGGCTGACCAGGGAGCTCCTCCACTCATGTGATTTTACTCTCTTTTGCAACAGTTTCTTCCTTCTGTTGTACAGTTTGTTTATGGCAGGGAACCACCAGATTGGCTTCCTTTTTTTGGAGGATAGCGTCTTGGTTCTGTTTGGGATAGCACGATCCATGCACTCCTGTAAGTGCTTATAGAGTACATTTGTGTAGGATTCAGCAGTTGTAACTGTATTGTCCATCTGCATGGGTGTCATGAAGTTCACCACTTCTGTCTTAAGAAGCATGAAGTTGGCTTTGGAGAAATTTTTTACCGTGATTTCCTTAATGGGGGTGGGGGCGGGATGTGGATGTCAAGGGTGATTAGCTTATCGTCAGATCGGACCAACGAGGAGTTGACTTCAGGTGTGGAACACCAGTCAATCATGTTGGTAATGACTAGGTCTAGGATATTGTTGCCCCTGTTGGGGGTGTGGATAAGTTCATCCAGGGCATTGGAGTTTATGAATTCCAGAAAGCGTTGAGCTAAGGAGTTGGTACACGAGTAGTTTTCCCAGTTAATGGTGGAGTAGTTGACGTCGCCCATTATTAGGGTGTTTGGTTGAATCCTAATATTTTCCAGTTCATCAAGAAAAGAGGTGTGGGAATCCTGGGGCATGGTGGGGCATCTGTAGCAAGCTACAATTTGGATTGCAGTTTTGCCCAGAGTTAGTTGCACTTGGATAACCTCGGATGCATTATGCTGAGCAACTAGCCTGGAGGTGTGGATATCCTTAATGAATATGGACACACCTCCGCCTTTGGTGTTTCGGTCCAGGTTACATGGCCGAAAAGTGTGCTATGAGTTATAACCTGGTAGTGCAGGGGTGCTCTCTGGAGCCTTGAACCAGGTCTCAGTCACTGCACAGATATCGATGTTCTCCATTTTAAGGAGTGCCTCAAGTGAGTGCATTTTGAGATTTAGACTTCTAGCATTGAGTATAGACCAGAGAGAGTCCAAAATGTACTCAAGATTCTTTTTAGTGCCAAAAAAAGACAAGGGACTGGAGACTGATTTTAGATCTAAGTGTACTGAACAAATCAGTTTGTCAAACCAAATTCCAGATGGTCACGGTGCAGTAAATTCTCCCATTTTGGAAAAAGATGATTGGATATGCTCAATATTCAGGATTCATATTACTATAAAAAGATGGACAAACTTTCCAGAAGATTCCTCTGCTTCAGGCTGGGAGCCAATCAATTTTAATTCAGAGTTCTTCCCTTTAGTCTCACCACAGCCCCCAGGTCGTGCACCAAGTGTATGGCAGTAGCAGCTCACTTGAGACTGCAGGGATTTTGTGTTTCCATATCTAGACGATTGGCTCATTCCTACTCCGACCAGGCATCAGTTGATAGAAGCAAGAGACAATGTACTCCATATTTGCTCTTATCTGCGAATAACTATAAATTACAAAAAATCAAAACTGACCCCAGCTCAGAATTTAGAGTTCATAGATGTCCTTCTAAATACTCAAACTTCCATAACTTCTCTTCCCTGTATGAGATTACAGAAATTTGGAGTTCAGGTACAGAAGCTAATCAGCAATGGAAAAGTAACTGCTCCTTTAGTCCTTCAGTAACTTGGCGCCATGGCTGCAGCTATAACTCTAGTTCCCTTTGCAAGATACCACATGAGGATACTACTATGTTTGCTAGCATTTCAATGGTCAATGTTACACCAACCCATGCCGGGCCTGATTTGATCACCAATCTTTGCTGAAAAGATTTAGCTTGGTGATTGCATTCCAAAGACATTCTTCTAGGCTGTCCCTTTGTCCCATCACAACCCCAAGCCATAGTGACCACTAATACCTCCCAGATTGGGTGGGGAAGCATTATCTGGGCAAGACTGTCCAAGGCACTTGGTCTCCCACGAAGGCCAACTTGCATATCAATGTAATGGAGCTAAGGACAGTGCTTTTAGTGTTACAAGCCATTCAGACTGCTCTTCCTTCAGGAACAATTGCAATTTAAATGGACAATATATCAGTGGTTTGGTACATCAACAAACAGGGAGGAACCAAATCCTATCCCCTTTGTCAAAAAACTCTCAGAGTGTGGCACTGATCTCTTCCAACCGCTTTCCAATAGCAACACATATTCCGGGGAATTCCAATGTGATAGGAGACAAATTAAGCAGGTGTATTCTCCTGCCTCATAAATGGTCTTTCAGTCCAAAAGTGACAGAAAGGATTTTCTGTCAATGTGACTAGCCTTGCTGTGACCTATTTGCCTTTCCCCCTAAAGAACAAGTGCAGCAACCACTTTACCCTGATTCCCCGCCCCCCCCCCCCAGGGGAGTCACCAATAGATGCTCTTCTCCACATTTGGCCCTTTGGACTGCTGCATGCCTTTCCCCCAGTTCCTCTAATCCTGAAATTCCTACAGAAAGCAATCAGGTTGAAGAGAAATGTAATCCTCATTGCACCTTATTGACCTCAACAAATATGGTTCCCCTTTCTTTGGCCTTATCAGATTCAACAGCCTTGGATTCTGGACCCAGCTCCAGACCTTCTATCCCATCCAGAGGGATTAATCCAACCAAACATTGCAAACCTCAAGCTGACATCTTGGTTTCTCCAGTTCCATTAATAGCTAGGTATCCCTTTCTGTCCTCCCCAATACGTCATATACTCTTAGCCTCTCATAAGCCAGCTGCCCACAAACTCTATGCCAGTAAATGGAGGAGGTTTACTCATGATAACAATATTGACCCTTTTTCAGCATCCATCAACAAAGTCCTAGAATTTTTAGCATCACTTTTTAAATCAGGCACTTCCCATTCTATTATAAATATTCAATTAGTTGCTATTTCTAATTTCCATAATGGTGTTAAAGACTCTGGTGATAAAGAATCTTCTTTGTCTTCTCATAAACATTGCAAGGCCTTCTTAAAAGGAATACTCTTGCTAAAACCCCCCTTACAAAGCTCCTACTTCACCTTGGGATCTCATCTTAGTGTTACAAGCCTTTGTTTGACCTTTTGAACCATCAGCTGAATGTGTTCTGAAATTTTTATCCTGGAAAACTATATTCTTAGTGGCACTAACTTCTGTCAGAAGTATTTCAGAAATACAAGCCTTGTCTTATAGACCTTTTCACTTGATTTTTCATAAAGATAGAGTTTCACTGAGAACCAATACTTCCTTTTTGCCTAAAGTGGTTTCAGAGGCCAGTATTAATCAGGCTATTAA
Source organism: Protopterus annectens (assembly GCF_019279795.1). Lineage (NCBI taxonomy): Eukaryota > Metazoa > Chordata > Ceratodontiformes > Protopteridae > Protopterus > Protopterus annectens. The sequence continues at coordinate 411,288,022 of NC_056737.1, read as the reverse complement.
TTTACCAGTATTTTTTCCCTAATTTTGCTAACAAGAGTGAATACCGCTTACATTTATTAGACATTCACAGACAATTATGCTTCTATATACACAGAACTAAGAATTTAAGAAAATACAACCATTTGAGTCATTTTCATCTATAAGACTTGGCCAACCAATGAGCAAAGTGACACGAGCCAAAGTGACACTAGCCAGATGGCTCAAAGAATGTATTTCTTTTATGTATAATAAAAAGAAAATTAAATTGCTTAGTCCTTTAAGGGCACATTCTATAACAGCTGTAGCTACTTCAGCAGTTTTTCAGTCTAGAGCTTCTATGGATGATATCTGTGCAGCAGTAACTTGGGCTTCTCTTCATACCTTTATTACTCATTACAAATCGGATATGGTCTCCAGGGGAACAGCATCATTTGGTTCAAATAGTGATCATAAATATCCTTCCTTGAGTCTTCGCAAGATCAAAGGTAGTTGCGGATTCTGTCCCATATGTCGAGGATAAAACGTAAATTGACAATATCAGATAAAGAAGTTATGTACTCACATAACTTTCCATCTGTGTTGTCCATTTTCATTTATCCTCGACTGCCCTCCCACCTTCCACCTGCCCTTGAAGTTTTTGGTGGAACAGATAATGGACACATATCACTTATTGTTATATTATGTCAGATATGGTCTCTGTGAATGCTTTTGAGGTCTTTCATTCTGTCTGTCTTTCAGCAAACTCGATCTGAGGTAACCAGGAGAAGGCATTGTGGGTATGTGTTAAGCTTGAGAATGTTTGGCTTTCACGAGCTGTAGTAATGGCCAAGTCAGTTCCAAGGCTTGGAACCAAACCCATATGTCAAAGATGAATGAAAATGGACAACACAGCTGGAACATTATGGTGAGTAGATAACTTATTGTTTTCTGATAGCAGTCTTCTTTGCCATCTTTAATACCTGCTGCACATCCTCAGAAAACAGGTATTAAAACTATATAATCCAGCAGTGAAATGAATAAACTGAATATTTTGAAGGTTGAGGTATGTCAAACAACCCTTGATGTTAAGTTGTCAATCTCGCCTTCATTCTTGCTTGATGGGTCGGCTCCGACTTGGCACTTTGCTAAGCTCGAGAGTCACATTTACCAGCTCGAGGCAGCCCCATATCCCATGATGCAAGGCGGTAAGTACCCAGATCTCGTTTGCCGCTTCGGTGATGAGGTCCTCCTTTTGCCAGCTCCTGGTAAGTGTTAGTTTTGAACTACTTTTTGCCCCTAAACTTTAACTATTTTCACTTTTCTTTAATATACCTTCATTTTTACTTAATTTTAAGCCCCTTTCTGACTAAAATTGTTTTTCCTCCCCTTCTTTAGTCAGGCCTTCATTCCCTCCCATCCCCCCCCCCCTGTTAAGGTGTGTGTGTGAGAGGTTAGTTTTTGAATAATAAGATAACTTTAGTTGTCTGAGTGGGACTGTGTTGTGTGTACTGTTTGTGTACAACCATGTCCAAAGAAAGGGTCTCAGGCTTTAAGAAGTGTGACTTGTGCTGTCAGAAAATGTCTCTGACAGACGGTCACACTTCTTGCTTATATTGCCTGGGACCTCTCCACCTGCAGGACTCCTGTACAATTTGTTATTCCTTTAGCCAGAGAGTCCTGCAGGAGAGGAGAAATAAGTTGATTTTAAGGGGTCTCCTTAAACCGGAGGGCTCTCCGGCCAAATCGGCTCCGAGCAAGACTTCTAAGTCTTCTAAGGCCCAGGCTTCTGTATCTAAGCCGGTGGCCTCGACTCCGACTCCTTCAGAGTCAAGATCGGCTCCGGCTGGAGCCGATCCTGTCTTGCAAAAATCTTCGGCACCGATGGCTATCGGTGCCGATCATGCTATGGTCACATTGGTGCCGGCTCCGGCTGGCTCCGACCACCATGTGGCTCAGGCTTCAGTGTCGGCGCCGACCGGCTCCGACACCGTTACTGTTATGTCTGTATCGGCTCCGGCTGGAGCCGATGCATCGAGACTTTCATTCAGAGCCGAAAAGTCCTCGGCTCCGTTTGGATCTGTGGTTTCTTCGGCTCCGATGGTTCCTTCGAGGAAGAGGTCTAGGTCCCCTTCCTTGGAGCCGATTCTTTCGGCTCCGGCCTCACCTCTCCTTTCGGAGCGGAGCCATCGGAGCCGATCATCTAGGTCGTCCAGGCTTTCAGACCATGATTTAGAGAGGGTGGTAAGTAGATTATTAAAATCACAGGCACTGGCCCAGATGCTGCATAGTCTGTCTCAACAGATGACTATTAGTCCACACCCTCTTCAAGTTCCTCCTTCGACTCTACCTCAGAGTTTGGAGCTGGAGTCTTCGGGGATAGTTACTGCTATGGCTGAGGGGCAGATACCCCCCCCCCTTCTGCACCCTTGGCATCTACTCTTATCTCCTCTTCGAGACCTTCCTTGGAGGGATTCGGTGGTCGGGCTTCCCTGGTCTCCTCCGAGGGGGTGAGTGGCATCGGACCCTTGTCCGACCCCGCTCTTCCCCTTAGAGCCTCGGCCTTGGTGAGCTCGGCTCCGACATCTGCCTCAGAGCCTTCCCTTTCGGTGGGCCCTGGAGTCCCGGTTTCTTCGGAACGGGTTCTCTCGGATCTCCCTGGGAGGGGAGCCTTCGAGGTGATGAAGAGTGTGCTGGCCACTGGGCTCAGCCAGCAGTCCATTCCCTTAGCTCCTCCCTCTACAGTGCCTGTCGATATCTCTTCCATCTCTCTTGCTCCCGGACCCAGAGATCCACCACCTCAGGTTTCCCCACTGGGAATAACCCCCTCTTCCGAGGATTCTCCTGATCAGTCAGGAGATCCTCCGCGCAAGAGGACTTGTAAGAGGAAACACCTAGACTCCCTGAGTCTATCACTTCAGATACCGACTTAGATGAGTCGGAGGGATCCCCAAGATCCCCCTCTGAGGATGTCTTCTTTTCAGACATCCTAGAACTCCTAAAACAGAGGGGAAACTGGCCCTCCACAAATCCCTCTGAGGATGAGTCGGTATACCTAGAGGCGTTTGGATCTCGGCCCTCCACCTCCTGGGTGTCTCCGCCTTTCGACCCCCTTATGGAGGTTATTGCTCGAAAGGCTTGGGCTGCTCCTGACTCTGTAGAGCCAGTTCCTAGGAGGCCATCTAAATTTATTACAGCCCCTTCGGAAAAGCAATTCCTCATGAAAGGTGTCCCTGTTGATGCCATGGTGGTGGCGGCTGCCACTAAGAAGGAACTTGCAGATCCTTCCGTACCAGTCCATCCTCCTAATAAGGATTCTAGGATCATGGATAGGTATGGTAAGCAGATCTTCTCTTCAGCGACCTTTGCTATGCGCTCGCTGAACTACTTATGTCACTTCACCAGACTCCAAAGGGACATCCTTAAGGAACTAGGTGAAGTAGTACAGGATCCTACGGCTGCAGGGGCTCAAGAGAAAATTGCTTCTCAGCTAGGAATCCTTAATTCTATAGCTAACTCCTCCATGCGACTGATATCATATGCAGCAGATGGAGCATGTAGAGCCGCAGATACAGGGGTGGCTCTTAGACGTCAATCCTGGATGCGGCTCTGTAATTTTGCAGATCCCTTTAAGGCGTCCTTCACAAACTCTCCCTTTGATGGGTCAGCCTTGTTTGGCCCTCAAGTGAAGGATACATTGACCAGGTGTGAACAGGATGGCAAGACTCTTTCTGCCATAGGGGTCCGTTTTTCCACCCCTTCTAGACCTTACCCCAAAGGACAGAAGGGTGGAAAGATGTGGTTCCGCAAATCCCAAGGAGTCACGCCGGATACACGTGATCAGTTTACCCCTAGAGGCAGAGGGGGTAACAATAACAGACGCCGCTCTAGAGGCAGAGGGGGTCCACAGAACCAGGGAAGCAGAGAGCCTCTCTCTGACAAGCCCTTCCAGCATCCCTGAGATGTTGCCCGACTGTCCATCCTTGGAGGCAGTCGGGGGAAGACTATCGCTGTACCCAGAAGCCTGGCGTTCCCTCTCTCAAGACAGATGGGTACAGTCGATTATATCTGAGGGTTAAAAAATTCCTTTCGAGGAAAGTCCCTTCTCTCACACAAATTCCCTTCCAGATGTACCACGCGGTCTAAGGGAAGTTGCAGAGTCAGAAGTATTAAAGCTTCTACAAAAAAGAGCCATTCAGCCAGTTACAACAGACCATTCAGAGCCCGGAATCTACTCAAGATTCTTTTTGGTCCCCAAAAAGACGGGAGACTGGAGACCAATATTGGATCTCAGCAGACTCAACAAGTCTTTGAGAAAGACAAGATTTTGAATGGTCACACTTCAGTCAATTTTGCCCTTCCTAGAGAAGGACAACTGGATGTGCTCAATAGATCTTCAGGACGCGTACTATCATATAAAAATTCACAGACGCTCCAGAAGATTTCTCCGCTTTCGGCTGGGGTCCAGTCATTTTCAATTCAGAGCCCTGCCCTTTGGTCTCACTACAGCCCCCAGAGTGTTCACCAAATGTATGGCAGTGGTCACGGCTCACCTGAGACGTCAAGGATTCCAGGTGTTTCCGTATCTCGACGACTGGCTCCTTTCAGCCACCACCAGGCATCAACTTCTTCAAGCCAGGGATTACACACTAAATCTCTGCACTCAATTAGGGATTTCGATCAACTACGAAAAATCCTCCTTATTGCCCTGCCAGTCTATTACCTTCATAGGCGCAAACTTAAACACTGTTCGGATGTCAGCAACCCTCACAGACCAAAGAATCTCGGATATACAAAGTCACGTGAGGATCATCCTTGCCAGCAAAAAGGTACAAGCCAGAATGGTTCTGAAGGTGTTGGGCCTCATGGCTGCGGCCATTACCCTTCTTCCCATGGCCCGCTTCTACATGCGTCTGCTTCAATGGATGTTGTTCACTCAGTGGTCTTACCAACAACTTCCAATGCGTCACCAAATCCTGGTGACACAAATTTGCAAGAATCATCTTTCATGGTGGATTACTTCTCCCCAGATTCACCAAGGCAGACCCTTTGTATCCCCGGCCCCGGTAGCCACTGTCACTACGGATGCCTCCCTGATCGGGTGGGGGGGTCATTATCAGGGCAGGATGGTTCATGGGACGTGGCAACCATTCGAATACCACCTGCACATAAATGTCCTAGAGATGAGAGCAGTGCTTTTAACGTTGCAAGCCCTCAACAACTTTCTTCCCTTGGGAACAATTGCAGTTCACACAGACAACTTGTCTGTAGTATGGTATATCAACAAACAGGGCGGAACCAAGTCCTACCCCTTGTGTCGAGAAGCTCTCAGACTTTGGCAATGGGCGATCTCCTCTCATCGGTTTCTGGTAGCAATGCATATCCCTGGGAAAACCAACATTCTAGCGGACAGATTGAGCAGAGCTATTCTCATGCCTCACGAGTGGTCTCTCAAACAATCTATAGTGGAGGAGATTTTTCTACAATGGGGCCGCCCATGTTCCGATCTTTTTGCTACTCCCCAAAACAGCAAATGCCCAGACTTCTTTTCTCTCTTCCCACTGCCAGGCCATCCCCCCAGAGACGCTCTAACCCAGGATTGGCCCCAGGGACTTCTTTATGCCTTTCCTCCCTTTCCACTGATTCCACAAGTTCTCCAGAAAGCCACCGTTTTGACAGCCAGAATGATTCTCATTGCTCCATATTGGCCTCGACAAATTTGGTTTCCGTTCCTCCATCGTCACCTTTTGGTGCAGCCGTGGCATCTGGACCCAGTACCAGACCTTCTGATTCACCAATCGGGTCAGCTGCACCGGTCTATCCCTTCTCTCAACCTCACAGCATGGTTGCTCCACTTTCTTCCTTAGCCAGGCTTCCTATGATATCTAATCCTGTTAGGGATATCATAGTAGCTTCACTAAAATCCTCTACTAGAAGGATTTATACCAGCAAATGGAAACGCTTCTCTTGTTGGGCAAAAGCTAAAAATATAGATCCTTTTACTGCTCCTGTTCAAGCGGTTTTGGATTTCTTAGCGGAAATCTTTCACGCGGGCTCTTCATCTTCCACGGTCAAAGTTCAGTTGGCTGCTATCTCGAACTTTCATGTCGGGTTTGCAGATCACAACATTATGTCCCACAGGCTTTGTCGAGCCTTTTTAAAAGGAATTTTTCTCCTGAAACCTCCAGTCAGGAGTCCTCCTCCTCAATGGGACCTAAATTTGGTGCTGACATCCTTGATTCTTCCTCCCTTCGAGCCAGCTGTTTCATGTTCCCTGAAATTTCTTTCATGGAAAACACTCTTCCTGGTTGCTATTACCTCTGCTAGGAGAGTGTCTGAACTTCATGCTCTCTCTGTTCGTCCCCCTTATTTGGTCTTCCACAAAGACAGGGTATCCTTGAGAACTAATCCGACCTTTTTGCCTAAGGTCGCCTCAAAGAATAATTTGAACCAGTCTATTGACCTTCCTGTATTTTTCCCAAATTATTCAAACAGATCGGAACAAAAATTACATTATCTTGATGCTCACCGCCAACTCAGATATTATTTGGACAGAACAAAACAATTCAGGAAATCCGATCAGCTCTTTATTTCTTATGCTGATAACAAACGAGGCCTTCCTGTCTCCAAAGTGACCTTATCTAGATGGCTTTCTTCTGTCATCTCTGAAATCTATCAGCTCAGGGGAAAACAGCTGTGCTCGAAACCTAAGGCGCATTCAACCAGAAGCTTAGCCACTTCCACAGCCTTTCAGGCTAGACTTCCATTAGACACTATTTGTGCAGCAGCCACTTGGGCCACTCCTCATACCTTTGTTTCTCATTACAAATTGGATTTGGCCTCCAGGGATAGAGCCAGTTTTGGCTCTACAGTTCACAAGAGTCTGTTCCATTGAGCCACCCAGGATAGAGGTGCTAGGGACGTGGTCCCATCAAGCAAGAATGAAGGTGAGATTGACAACTTAACATTGAGAAGTTATGTACCTACCATAACGTTCCATGTTAGTTGTCTTCTCTCGCCTTCTTTCTTGCGACCCTCCCTCCTTCCCCCTGGCCTGGACAGACCCTTTTTCTCCCTACATAGAAGTATGCCTTTTTAAGACCATACAGTTCTGGTCTTCCTTACCCATCCTTCAGGTGTTTTTCTGCCTTCTTTCTTCCTTCTGGGAAGTTTTTTATGCAGGGTGTTATTGCCTAATATACAACAAACGAGATCTGGGTACTTATCGCCTTGCATCATGGGATATGGGGCTGCCTCGAGCTGGTAAAAGTGACTCTCGAAGCTTAGCAAAGTGCCGAGTCGGAGCCGAGGATCAGCTCTGAACCCATCAAGCAAGAAAGAAGGCGAGAGAAGACAACTAACATGGAACGTTATGGTAGGTACATAACTTCTCATTATGTTTGAATAAATCCATCCTGTGAGGAAGCTTGATGTAATTGTCCTTGGGCATTTTCAAAATAAGAGAGAACCACTACAGTCTGGACCAAACAGGGTTATCATGAATGTCCAAGGACAGTCTGAATCTTTAGAAGAACCCTGGTTGTTAGAGGAAGGGGTAGAAAGGCATACAGAAGCATTCCCATCCATGGGGATATCAGTCTTCTTGGCCACTGTGCAAGAATTTATTTAACTGTCTATTTGAGGAGTTCCGTGCAGTTGGATCAATTCCTGGAAGGCCCGTTTGCAGTGTCCATTCATGAGGGTCTGTCCTTGTCCTGCTCAGCTTGTCTGCAACAATATTTTGCACTAACACAATGCAAGTAGCCTGTAGGAATAGACTGTGCTGAGTGACAGTATCCTATGCTACCGTAACTAATCTACAAAGGTGCTAGGATCTAGTTCCCAACTATTTGTTTATGTACAATATCACTCTGGTGTTGTTTGTGAGTTCTAATAGAAGGCCTGGAACCAAAAGCTATTAAGAGATTTAAAAGCATTTATTAAAACAGTAATTTGTTTGACATTTATGTATTTCAGTCTATCCTGCTTGTTCCACAGACCCTGAATTTTCACCACCTTGAATACAGCTCCTCAAGCAAAGTCTAAGGCATCTCTCTGGCTACAGACTGACTAAGGGCCGGAAGGGAAAAAGGGAAACCTTTTTCATCCACCAGAGTAACTCCTTTTTTTATAAACCCCAGAAATGGAATCTGAATTGACAGGTGGTGCTAGTGTTGGGTCAAAATTGATTTGAGGAGCCATTGCATTTTCCAAATATTAAGTCTGGACAAGGGAATAATGAGAATTGTAAAAGCCATAAAACCCAGACACCTGAGACATTCCCTAGCAGATGTCAGTGACAGGCTAGTGAATATCAGAAATTCTTCATTGTAAAGTTCCAAACTGTCTTGAGGAAGAAAAAACATAATGAGGGATATAGCCAGAAGACATCCCAGAAACACTATCCTGTGAGACAGAATGAGAGAAATTCACCTGAAATTTCAGACTGAGGAAAAAGGCCTTTTACCTCTGCCAGAAATTCTTCACAACTAATAAAAGAAACTTCAAAAATAAGACTGTTGTCTAAATATAGGAAATGGAAATGTCACGGAACATACAATAGGCAACTACAGGAGACAGGTACTTTGTAAACACCTTTGAAGATGTAGACAAGTCAAAGGGGAAATCTGGGAATTGAAAATATAAATCAGTCACAGAAAATATTTTGGAAATGTCTGAAATCTTTTGAGAATGGAATGAGATGGACTAGAGACTGTAGAGGCAGCATTTTAAATTTTGAAACTTTGATGTAAAAGTTTAAAAAAGAAAGGTCCGGGACAGGTCTCTGGATTTCTTCTTTCTTTGCCAGCAGAATGATTCTTGAATAAAATCCGTTCTGTGTTTGACCTGGGGAGAACAGATTTATCCAAAGTACATGAGATAGAATTTAATTTAGGACAGGAGTGGACAGGAAGATTTGGTTTGATGGATGCAGAGAATCTCTTGCAAAAGAGGAAGGGACTTCCAGTGCTGGTTGTATCCTTTTTTAATGATTTTCAGAACCCAAGTGTTTGAAGTTATAAATGTGCATGAAGGGATATATAGTAAATCTGCTTTTTAAAAGTCTTCCTTGGTTTTGGGAGAACACTCCCTTCTTTTTTGAATGCCTCTCCCATTGCTTTTTAATATATTTTTTTTGTTTTTGCCTCTTTCTTGTTGAAATTCTTTATTCTATTTCATATATGGTCCTGGACCAGCCCTGGACCAGCTCATTCTTACCCCCACTAGAGGTAGCAACATCCTTGAGCTGGTCATTACTAACATGGGCGACCATTGCTCTACACCAATAGTCAACTCCTCCCTGGTTAGATCTGACAACATACTAATCACCTTGGAAATACACCCCCCCCCTCAAAAGGTAACCACCATGAAAAACTTCTCCAAAGCTAACTTTGGGCTCCTAAAAACAGAGGTGGCTAACTTCACAGCACCCATGCAAATGGAGAATAGCTGTATAACTGCTGAATCAAACACCAATGCACTGTACAAACACATACCCAAATGCATGGATCTCACCATACCCAAAAGAACCAAGATGCTCTCCTGCAAAAAAGGAAGCCAATCTGGTAGTCCCCTGCCATAAACAAACTCTACAACAGAAGGAGGAAACTGATGCGGAATAAGGTGGAAGCCCCAAGACTGGAAAAACTCCCTTATCATCTTCAACAAAAAGTTGAGATCCCTCATCAAATCCTCTAAAGCTAGCTATGAAAACAGAATTGCAGGAGATAGTAAAGACAACCACAAGGCCTTCTACAGTCATGTAAACAATCTCCACGGCAATACCCAGATTTGCTCTGAACTACTGCACAATGGTACCTCCTATACCAAGCCAACAGATTCAGTGCCAACTTTAGCCCCCCCCCCCCAAAGGACCAATCACAATACCAGTAGATTGCCAGGCACCCAGTAGTACTGCTGCACAGGTTAAAACAGCACTGTCCAAGGCTAATAATACAGCTTTTATGGGACCTGACAATATCCCTGGCTGTGTTCTACATGAACTACAGAGTGAACTGACACCTCATCTGTGTGCACTGTTCAGTCACAGCCTCCCCTCAGGTTTGCCCCTACCGAATGGCACACTGCTACAGTCATCCCTTTCCACAAAGGAGGAGCAACTACAGACCCTGGGAACTATCGCCCCATTAGCCTGACGAGTCTGATATGCAAAGCTTTGGAATGCATCATCATGGACCTAATAAACAAAGATATAGGGAATCTCCAATTTCTGGATCCCACACAGTTTGGTTTTGTGAAAGGCATATCATGCCTGCTCAGCCTGGTCGTCTTCTTTGAGTTACTCACCAGAGCTGTGGATGAAGGCAAGGTGGTTCATACAGCCTACCTTGATTTGGCCAAGGCCTTTGGTACCATTCCTCACTCAGGAATCATAGAAAAACTCACTAAGCTAGGCATCAGGAATCATAGAAAAACTCACTAAGCTAGGCATCAACCCCTATATCACTAGGTGGATTGCAAACTGGCTCACAGATACAACCCACAGTGTGAAAGTAGCTAACTCCAAGTCAGTCTGCCGACCAGTCACAAGTGGATTCCCACAGGGTTTGGTCCTGGGTCCTCTCCTGTTTAGTATCTACTTCTCTGAAGTCCAGGCCAACACAAAGGGACTCTGGCTGACAAAGTTTGCAGACGATTGCAAGTTGGGAGCTATTATTAACTCCCCAAGTGATGTTGACATCCTACAGAAAGGCCTCACTGAGAACAACAACTCATTTCAGAACCATGGCCTTAAGCTCAATTACAAAAAAATGCGTCATCATCCCCTTTGGGGAAAAAACTGGTTTCCATGAATTACCACATCGATGGTAGTCCACTGAACACAGAAGGCGTTATAAGAGATCTGGGAACACAGGTTGACAGCAACCTCCCTTTTGACCACCACATTGTCACTGTAGTCAGAAAGTCCTTCTATGTGGCATATCTCATTACCAAGGGTTTTGCATCCAGGAAGAATGAGGTCATTGTCTCCCTCTATTCTTCTGTCAATAGGCCCATCATCGAGTACAATGCCCCATTTGGCATGTACCTCACTAGACACTTGCAACAACTGGGGAGGTCGCAAAAGTACCTCACAAAGAGGATCCTAGGCCTTAAACACTTGTCCTATATGGACAGACTAAAAAAACTCCAACTTTTCTCTTTCTCATATCCCCTACTTAGAGGTGATCTCTGCTTGACTTACAATGCCATGTCTGACTCAGCTCTGTTAGAAATGCTACATCTAATGAAATCCCAATCCCTCTGCACCACATGCTGCAGAGACCTCAACCTCATTAACACAATCAACAGAACATGCTGGAGGGACAGGTTCATAACCCAGAGACTGACAATGATATGGCATAGACTTCCCATACATGTCAAACAGAGCTCCTCACTGGCCCTCTTCAAGAGAAATCTTGATGAGTGGATGGGAAATAGAAAATTCACCCTAGGGATCACTCCAGTGGCTCTACTCGACAGAGTCACTGGGAACTAAGGCCGGGTGGCACGATGACATAGTAATCCTATGATCTAGGCTTGTAAAGGCTCCAGGGCCATTAGCCTAGTACACACCTATGAAAATATGAACCTATAAAAGTAACATGAACTGGAAAAATGTCTACTATATTTTGTAATGGAGGGTTGGAAAATCTGAATAATCATCTGAATTAGCTTTCTGCTATCATCAAATCTTTAATGACTTCAGCAGAAAAATGACAAGTAACACCTCTTTATTCAGGGTAGCATTAAGGAGCTGAGCTTTGACAGTCACTGGCAATTTTTAGAAATGTAGCCAGGTCTTTTCATCATTGTCCAAGTAGCAGCTGCAGCAGTTTAATAAGAGTGTTTGATTACCTAAGAGGCAGAGAATATTAAAGAATTCAGAGATGATGTCTCTGAAGACAGGAAGTCAGTAATCAACTTTCTCATGCAGTCAAAAGAAGCCAACAGTAATCTGGACATGTGAGCCTGATAATTTACTATTCTAAAGGCTAAGGTAGAAGTAAAAACTTTCTTCCCAAACCTATTAGATGCTTAACCATCTCTGCCTGAAGGAATAGGGCTAGCTGCCTTAATATGTTTGGCAAAATATGATACTGACAGAGAAGTAACTGCAGGGCCTGACAATAGGATTTGAAAAAAGTAATGTGTGATTCTGGGGAACCTTAATATAATTTATCTGAATTTCTGGGGGCAGGTATCTCAATGTCAGACAAACTGGTAGCTGCAAACAAGGCATCCTCTATTGACAGCCAGCAGAGGAAGTACAACTGTAGGTTGGGGAAACCTACCTGTAACAATTCGTATTATTGTTGCTGGGGTTCTGGTATTTCTTTTTGCTCACAATGAAATAACTTCTTTATTTTGGCATTAGTATCAGAAAAGGATAACTTTTCAGGTGAAGAATCTAATGAAACCTTTCCTTAGAATCAGATTACCTATTTTGAGGAAAAGGAAGAGAATTAGAATCTGAGAGAGAGAAAAATATTCTCCTTTTTAAATTCAGAGAAGACTCAGAATGTAAAGACTGAAAGGCTTGAAACAAGCCTTTAGCAAAACCCAGACAATCTTCCCTGTCTGCCCTGTGTGCTACAGGAGAAGAAATATGCCTAACGTTGCTTTCTCCTGAGTGACTTTCCAGAAAACGACTGATGTAATCAACATTCATCAGAATGGCTTCAACTAAGAACAATGTTGACTTGCCCTCTAATACCAAGAAGTGTGGCTTTCCCCTTGCTTGAAGATAACAGTCAATCAGCTGCAATGGATACAACTCTCTCTCTCTCTCTCTCTTTCTCTCTGTCCTTGAGGAAGTCATGAGTTGTCCAAAGTACCTGAAATAGCCACAGCAGAATCACTCATCAGTGGTTGAGGTACAGAGGAAGCCAGCTCAAAAACTGAAGTCTCCAGTACATATTTTTTTTCTTGCAGTTTGGAGAAGAAAGAACCAAAGATGCAGAAACCTGATTTATGTCACAAAGGGATGGAATAGTCAGTCATAGCCTTTAGAGCAGCAATTTCGGAGCTAACACATATTTTGAGGTTCACATATCAGTTTGAGCATGATTCTATTAACTTCCTGGATGTTAAATTAACTAAGGATAGTCTGAATAAAATATATAAAGTAACCATCTACAGGAAGCCCACCTACTCTAATGCATTTTTGCATTTCAGTAGTAATCACCCCTACCATCAAAAAAGAGCAGTGATTAAAGGCCAACTTGTAAGAGCATCCAGGATGGTGTCATTAGATGAAGATTTCCTAGCTGAATTTAACAACTTGAAGAGCATGTTCAATAAGAGGGGTTATCCTAACATCTTATTTGAACAGATACTTGAAGTAGTGGTTAAAAGACATAATGGGCATTTTAAACCCATTTTACATAAAGGATATTTGACAGAAGGTGGTGAACTAAGAGGAGATGGGCAAACTAGTGCTTCACATAAGGATACTCAAATTAGTTGTATTATGACCTTTTCTATAGATGCTAATGAAATCAGACACATTCTCAACAAGAATTGGAAACTTCTTCTAGATGATTCCAATATTAGGAAAAAAGTAGGGGTTAGTCCACATGTAGTATATAGGAGAGGCCTTAACTTGTACAACCCAGACAAATTGGGCTATAATGAAATGTAGCAGATGCCAACAATGTCAACACATTATGATAGGTAGTAGGTTTACTCTTAAAGACAGGGTATATTACATCACTAGAGGACACAACTGTGACAAAGCTGGAGTGGTATACATAGCTTTTATGCCAGCTGTGGCCAAGCTTTTATGTTGGTAAAACAGAAAGAGCTCTCAAACAGAGGATATATGAACATCAGTACCATATCTATAAGGGGACCACTACCAATGCATTAGCAAGACAAATACTGGAACTTCCATCACATAAGTTTAAGTATGTGATAACTGAATGTGTGCACAAAGACATCAGGGGAGGCCCTTGGAAACTAGTATTAGAAGAAAAGGAGTTGATATGGCAAATCAAGACCAATGCATATACGTTTCCAGGGCTTAATGAGTACACTTCTATTAAATGCATCCTTAAGTTAAAAGCCTTAGATAGGTGAAGTTAATCTATTTTACATACATGGCATATGTATACACATATGTATATATGAATTTGGACAAGATTTGTAGGTTAGAAAATATTTTGGTAAAATTATATTTATTCTATTAAATAATTCATTTTTATATGTGATAATCTTAAGTATTTAATATAATAGGGCCTTGTAATATGTAGTTGTTTAGGGAAAGGACTTTGAATGCATTATGAATAATGATTGTTCATTCTTATTTTTATTTCTATTTTTACTTTAAATTCTCATTTTTTATATAGCAGTATGTGCCTTTAAATAAATGATGTGCAATATTTAGTAATTAATTTATTGTATATAAGCACAGCATCTTGGGACAGCAATTTGTCTAATGAAGTGCAGACATTGGGCTTGCACGAAAGTGCTCATGTTAATAAACGGTTTGGGATTTGTAATCTAACAGCTCGCTCTCCTTTTTGGTGTTTGGTTTGTGATTTTAGTTTGGTCTATTTAACTTTAGTCCTTTTACAAAACATTTACTCTTTGTACTTTTTTTTCTCTTTTTTTCCTTCCTTCTGTAATAAATTCTTGAGTGTTACTTTGTGTGTACATTCATTTTTGTTCTCCTTGTGATGAAGTGAGGTATTGCCAGCTATGCCAGGAGAAGCAGGGCAGTGGATGTATAACATATGTCAGCATAGCTAGCTGGAGTTTTGAAAAGAATTATATGTCATTTGTATATCAAACTGATTTGTGCAGGCTTGTGTTGAAAATGTATTTATAAAGTTGTTTGTGTTAAAAATGTACCAACAGTGGGTCCTGCTGGACCGAAAAGAAATACATCTGTATGTCAGACTGTATTGTAACTGTTGAGATGAATATATTTTAACAGAGGATACTGGAAGAGAACTGGTTAATCTCAATCCAGCTAACTTTGAAAAATAGTCTGAAATTAAATTACCTGGTTTAAGCCATAAAGATTGTATTTTAAAATTCTGATTGCAATCAGAGATGAAATGTCTGTGAAAACCAGGACTAGGAATTCTACTGTATTATTCTTAGGGGTGAACTAATTGCTACCCTGGAAGGGTGGAAGTTTTGAAATGTTTTTTATAGCGTCCAGATGCTATAACACATCTCAGCAAAGCTCTGTGTGTTAAATTCTGGTTCAGTTTCTAGTAAAGGGGATAGTGTGAGAACCAGAGTCAGAAGACCAGATGTATGTGATGTCATTCTATAATCCAGCACTGAAATGATGTTTTAATATTAGATGAGACAGAAGTCTTTGGGCAGTCTAGTTTTGAAACCTGAGAAAGAAATATCAATCACCCAATTCATCCTGCCTCGCTTTAGTACGTAACCAGGGAATAGTAATTCTTCAGTTCAGTCAGGAAAATATAGTGAGATTAGTTAAATACTGTTTTTCTGTATCTGTATGAATCTATCCATCAGTGTTATTTTTAATATTTCCTTTGATGAAACTCTGGTGTTTATTGTAAATAAATATTTAGTATTTTCGTGTTCTTTTATTATTTATTATTTCATATATTCAACTTTTCATTGTGGCTGGTCTTTCAGAGAATATTTTAACCTTTGAGAGCACTTATATCTATTTGATGACACTGTGGCCACTCCTAAAAGCCTTGCTGCATTGGTCAAACACTATCATTTGTATTAGTATTAATTTTACTCAGTATAATTGGGTACCCTTTTAAGATCCTTAGAGTAGCTGGCTGATGGCAGTATAATTGCCTTATAGTCTGGGCAAAGGTAGCAGAGTTAGTAAATCTGTGTCAGCCCTTCCCAGGTGTGTGTGTGTGTGTGTGTGTGTGTGTGTGTGTGTGTGTGTGTGTGTGTGTGTGTGTGTGTGTGAAAATCAAATCTCAAAGTGTGTGTGTGTGTGTGTGTGTCAGCTACTTGGAACAGGGACACAGAGCACATATTTCACAGAGAGGCTGGGGCCTGGCTTGGAACACTTGGCTGAGGACTCAACTCTGCAGCTGTAATAGTGGGGAGCCTTATTGGGGGTCTGGAGAGAGAGAGAGAAAACCAGCCCCCAGACTGATTGTGTTCCCTGTGTGCTCTTAAGGGAAATTGTGCTTGGTGCAGAGAGCTACATCTGGAAATACTGTGTGTATCTATTTTTGTTCCAAGTGAACGTCCCTCACTGGTGTCAGTGGTGAGGATTAAGGCTCCTTGATTACTGGCCCAGGGCAAGGATATCACAGTCCTTATCAGTTCCACAGCATAGTGTTTAATGTGACCTCTCACACCAGGGAAGATGGGCTTTTAATCTGCCCACCCCACTCACTGCATCATACTATGGATGCTGGTCCATTTTCCTGCATGACTGTGATCTCTTTGATGTAGTTGTGAAAAGACTGGACACAAGTGTAAGTACTTAATTTCACACATACTGTATGCAGCCTGATCATGTATCTGTGTAGGTTCATAGGTAGGTACTAAGCTATCAGCCCTGGGGCCTATACAAGCCCAGCCAAAAAGATACCCTGGCTTTTGCCACCCAAGAAAATTATTTTCCTGTGCCACTGTCGAGCAGAGCCACAGAGGTGATCCCCGGTGTGAATTTCCTATTTCCCATCCAATCATCAAGATTTTTCTTGAAGAGTGCTAATGAGGAGTTTTGTTTGATATAGATAGGTAGTTTATTCCAGAGTATGGGAAGTCTCTGGGACAGGAATCTATCCCTCTGGAATGTTCTGTTTATTATGGTGACAAGGTTTAGGTCCTTAGAGTGTGTAGCTCAGAGGGATTAGGATTTCTTTAAGTGGAGCATGTCCAACAGCTCTGGGTTTGACATAGCTTTGTATGTTAGGCAGAGATCACCTCTGAGTAGGCGATATGCGATGGAGTAAAGCTGGAGTTTTTTGAGATGGCCTGTGTAGGGCATCTGTTTGAGGCCAGCAATCTTCTTTGTGAGGTATTTCTGTGGCCTTTCCAGTTGTTGTAGATGTCTTGTGAGGTACATATCAAAAGGGGCGTTATACTCTATAATAGGTCTAATGAGTGATGAGTAGAGGGGAACAATGACCTCTTTTTTTCTGGATGAGAAACCTTTTGTGATGAAGTGTGCCACATAGAAGGATTTCCTGACTACTGTGGTGATGTGATTATCAAAGGAGAGACTACTGTCTACCTGTGTCCCAATGTCTCTTATCACACTTTCGGTGTTAAGTATACTACTGCCTATGTTGAATTTCATGGGTACAGAGTTTTTACCAAAGGGGATGACAATGCACTTTTTGGCATTGAGCTTGAGAATGTGGCTTTGACACCAGGCATCTGTCTCAGTGAGGCCCTTTTGTAGGATGTCCACATCATTAGGAGTTTTGATTATGGCTCCTAGTTTGTAGTCATCTGCAAACTTCACTAGCCAAAGACCTTCTGTGTTAGCCTGTACTTCAGAGAAGTAGATACCAAACAGGAGAGGACCCAGGACTGAACCCTGTGGTACTCCACTTGTCACTGGTCTGAAGTCTGATTTGGAGTCTGCTACTTTCACAGTGTGGGTTCTGTCAGTGAGCCAGTTGGCAACCCATCTTGTGACATAGGGATTTATACCTAGTTTAGTGAGTTTATCTATAATTCCAGAGTGGGGGATGGTGTTGAAAGCCTTGGCAAGATCTAGATAGGCTGTGTGAACCACCTTACCCTTGTCTACGGCTTTGGTGACTGCTTCAAAGAAGTCTATCAGGTTTTGGAGACATGATCTGCCTTTCACAAACCCGAACTGGGTGGGGTCCAGAGTTTGGAGATTACCAATGTCTTTGTTTATAAATTCCATGATGATACATTCCATGGCCTTGCAGACCAGGCTCATCAGGCTAATGGGGTGGTAGTTCCCAGGGTCCGTGGTGGCTCCCCCCTTGTGGAGTGGGATAACAGTCACTGTGCGCCATTCAGCAGGCACAAAGCCTGAGGCGAGGCTATGACTGAACATGGTACTTAGGTGGGGTGCCAGTTCATTCTGTAGTTCATGAAGAATGCAGCCTGGGATGTTGTGTGGTCCCATGGATGCTGTGTTCTTGGCTTTGGAGAGTGTGGTTTTTACCTGTGCAGCCATGATTACAGGAACTTTGCATTCTTCTGGTATAGAGATGGACTCTTTAGGGGGTGAGAGGGGGGTAAAGTTAGCACTGAACCTATCTGCCAGGATGATGGCAATATCAGTTGGGTCTGTATATTTAGTGCCATTGTGCTGTAACTTAAAGCAGTTCTGAGTGTTGTCATTGAGATTCTTGACATAGCTATAGAATGCTTTGTGGTTGTCTTTAGAATCAGTGGCGATTTTGTTTTTGTAACTAGCTTTAGAGGATTTTATCAGGGATCGCAGCTTCTTACTGAGGCTGACCAGGGAGCTCCTCCACTCATGGGATTTTACTCTCTTTTGCAACAGTTTCTTCCTTTTGTTGTACAGTTTGTTTATGGCAGGGGGCCACCAGATTGGCTTCCTTTTTTTGGAGGATAGCGTCTTGGTTCCGATAGCACATTCCATGCACTCATGTAAGTGCTTATAAAGTGCAATTGTGTAGGATTCATTAGTCGTAACTGTATTGTCCATCAGCATGGGTGTCATGAAGTTCACCACACCTGTCTTAAGAAGCATGAAGTTGGCTTTGGAGAAATTTTTTACCATGGTTTCCTTAATGGGGGGTGGGGGCAGGATGTGGATATGTAGGGTAATTAGCTTATGGTCAGATTGGACCAATGAGGCATTGACTTCAGGTGTGGAACACCGGTCACTCATGCTGGTAATGACTAGATCTAGGATATTGTTGCCTCTGGTAGGGGGTGTGGATAAGATGATGCAGGGCATTGGAGTTTATGAATTCCAGAAAGCGTTGAGCGAAGGATTTGTTACATGAGTAGTTTTCCCAGTTAATGGTGGGGTAGTTGAAATTGCCCATTATTAGGGTATTTGGTTGAACCCTAATATTTTCCAGTACATCAAGAAAAGAGGAGTGGGAATCCTGGGGCATGGTGGGTGATCTGTAGCAAGCTACAATTTGCATTGCAGTTTTGCCCAGAGTTAGTTGCACTTGGGATAACCTTGGCTGCATTATGCTGAGCAACTAGCCTGGAGGTGTGGATATCCTTAATAAATATGGACACACCACCACCTTTGGTGTTCCGGCCCGGGTTACATGGCCGAAACGTGTGGTATGAGTTATAGCCTGGTAGTGCAGGGGTACTCTCTGGAGCCTTGAACCAGGTCTCAGTCACTGCACAGATATCGATGTTCTCCATTTTAAGGAGTGCCTTGAGTGAGTGCATTTTGAAATTTAGACTTCTAGCATTGATGTCTACAGGCCCAGCTTGCAGCTGCATCTTGACATTATTTAATCACTCCAGAAGACAATGCTGTAAAAAGTGTTCATCTAAGAAGAATAGCTTTGCAGCACTACTTCAAGTTGCTAACTCCTGCTCCAACAGAAGCCTGTTCTGATGCTACTTAATTTACACACAACTCATGAAGACAAATGTTAATTGCAATCAAACCATTTAGTAGCAGACTGTTTTAGGCATACAACAACACACAAAAGTGAATGGCATTTCTTGTGACTTATGGATACGTCAGTACATCAACTTATATTTGGAACTTTATGGTTTCTAGTGTACCTTTAATGCCCCACGTTACTGGCATCACAAGAAAATTTAGCCACTAGAAGTAACACAGAAGTATAACAGTGGATGAGGACCATTTGGTCCTCTCAAAATTGCCTATCACCATGACATAAGAATAAGCCACATTGCTGTTTTAACTTGTGTTCATCTTGCTCCTTATTTCCAAGGTAGCATTCTGTTATCTAAACTACTTGAATTTCACTGTTAGTTTTGTAGCTGCTGTGTTTGTGGAAGGGTCATCTATGCATCTAAAACCCCCTCAGAAAAAATCTCCATATTATTAGTCACACTGTCTTGTACTTCTTATTCCCTTTTTATTTTCATTCTTTCATTCTGTGATTTACCTGCTTTGTCCCATTCAATGTCACTGGGCAGTTGAAGCCCATGACAGCACTAATTAGGTTCAATGCAGTCAGACAAAGACACACACACACACACACACACACACACACACACACACACACACACACACACACACACACACACACACACACACCACTTGCAAGTCTGAATGATTCAGACAACTGTCAGTTCATTTGTGAGGGAAATGGTGTACCCCCTGCAAACTCATATGGACACAGAATGCACCCCAGCTGAAAACTGAACTAAAGAACCATATGGGTAAGGTAGCACTGCCTGAGCTTTTAGAATTCCTTTAAGATATTTGAAATATTTCTGAGATGTTGCTTCTCAAGTTCAGCTTCTCAAGAGTTTAACTGTGTGGATTTATCAACTTCTCATAAGCCTCTAGTACAGATCTTGTTTCATTTCAGTGACTTAGTTTCAATAATTTTCCATCTGCTTGCATCTTTACAAAGACTGTTTTTCTAGAAATACACAACGTACCTCAGACAGGTCTCACATATTGTCTGTGCAAGATAACATCCCATTTTATACTGGTGATGTGTTTTTGCATATGTAACAGAGAGCTCCCTATTGAAATGTGAGCATTCCTATTACTGAGTGCTGAGACACTATAAAAACACTAAAAATGCAGGAGAAGAGTGAATGACAAATACCGCTCTTCTTCTTAAACTTGGTTTTGGAAGGGGAGTAACAAGTGCCCACATCCTCTAAACTTATAAATACCAACTATACCTCTGAGAAAAGGGAATATTCTGGGAAATGAGCATCTCGAACTTTGTATATGCAAGTATATTATTTCATCTATTCAGTCTCTGTATTTCAAGACTTGCTGAAGCAGGTCCTGACATTTCAAATAGTTATAACAGAATCCCACATACTTTTTTAATGTCTTTTCACAATGTGTTTCTACTTTTAAGTGATTTAAAATTAATGCATAGTCAGTTTCTACTTTCTACTATATCACTGCACTGACACACAATATCTCCCAGGCTGAGACACAGTGACTGAATTTTTCTGCCTTACAAGTCCTGGATCTATAGGCATCCGTATGCTATTCCTGTGTCTGAGAGGATTTTCATTAGATAGTGCAATTTGCTTTCAATTTCCCTCAAAACATTTGTGTAACAGGCTAGTGTTGAGTTAAATGAAATTGGCCACAATGTTCATTCATTGGATGAGGTCCTTGCATTAGGGATATAACCATTTCTATAAGGTGAAATGTTCACAGAGCTGATTATACTTTCAGGCAGATGAGTGAAGCTATTTGCACAAAGATGCGGAAAGCTTGTCTCCACAGAAAAGTAGTCATCTTCAAATGTGAGTTGATCACTTTGCTGCCAGTCAACTTGTTTCTTAAAGAATTAGACATCAATAAATTGTTATGAAACCAGTTTAGTCCTATTTCCCATCTTTAGAAAACCTTACGAAAATAAGTTTCAATATTTTTGTCCTTTCTCTGCCACCATTAGACCATTTTCTAAGTTTGTTTTAACCTCAGTAACTGTTCAACTTTTTTCTTCGCTGTTCAATATACATAGAAAGCGTGTTATCAGCATCTCTTTGACATTCAATAACTTTTGAATTTGCATTTTTTACTTCTGATTGCTTTTCCTTCACCCCTTGCTTTAGCTGGTACAGTTCTCTGGCTTGTCATTTCCTGATTTTTTTTCCTAATGCTCCATGCCACTTTCCTTGAAAACCACATATGATTATTATTATTATTATTATTATTATTATTATTATTACATAATTAACTAGCCTTATGTAGTGGTAGCACTAAACTTTTTATGTTCCTTAACTGCAATATTATTTTCATTCACATTTATAGCTACTGATTTCTTAATTATCATTTGTAAACACTTAGTAATCAATGAGGCTAAACACAGTTCAAAGATTTATTTTTATATCCCTTTTAATACAGCAATACCACAATGACATTCTTACAATCTGAATGTATTTTACTAGATGTAATTCACCCATTATACATCAATGTTTCAATAGTGTGTGTTTTCATTATACGACACCAATATGCTGATACGTTAGCAGGCTCTCCAGCTGTTACTTTTTTTTTACCTTATTAATCACTGTCATGGTGTGAATTTGATATCATCATCAATGTGGAATTGCATTGTACCACAGCAGACTGACTTTTTTCCTCTTAACAGCAATGCTACTAAGGATGAGATTGCTTTCAAATGAGTAATTGCAGCATTTCCTATTTCCAGATCCTTTCATTGACATAGGAAAGACTTCTATGTCTTGTCTTTGTTGCTGTTCTATTTTGATTGCCATAATCACATACAGATCTTTTAATCATTCGTTTCAGTAGAAGGCACTGACACAGAAAGACTCATTGAACAAGTCTAACTACTTAACTCTTTCAAGCCTATAGTACCCTTTTTGTATAATTCCAGTTAACACCTATAACTCCTCATGACGTCCAGAACTATTTTTTGTCTGTCTTCTTTACTAAGTGACTTACAAGCTAATAATAGGCAATATCAGAAAGGGCAAGGAGTTACTAACACAATTACACTAAGACTGTTAATCTAGAATGTTCTGCAGTCGAGAAATTGATCACTGTCTGCAGTTATGATTCATATTTTCAAATTTGTGCTCACATTTTCATAACTGAGAAACCTTCATAATATTGATGGGTGTGGTGAGAAATACTATGGTGGGAAACAGAAAAATTCATTGTCAGTGTTCATTTATATCATATTATATGAGAGATATTGCTAGGTGTTTGTTAGTAATTATGAAAATAAGAAATATTTCCATATACAATGAATAGTTCAAAAAGTGAGTGACTTACAAACTTTTGCAAGGCATCGGGTGCACTTTTAGATATTGTTGAAGAAAGCTGTCATTGATATTCACACTGGAGGTTGCACATTTTGAGCTATATTTACCATTAATTATTATTATTTATACTATTGAGCATATGTTTGCATATTTCTGTAAACATCTGAATATATATGCATTCAGAGAGAATTTTTTTGCTGTCATGTGAAAACCTTTGTCTGGTTAACAGCAGTATTATATCAGTATATATATATATATATATATATATATATATATATATGTATGTATGTATATATATATATATATATATATATGTATATATATATATATATATATATATATATATATATATATATATATATATATATATATATATATATATATATATACATATATATATATATTTTATACATATATATTATATATATATTTTATATATATATTTTTTTTTTTTTTTTTTTTTAAGTCAAAGATGTTAACATTTTTTGTGAAAGTTGAACAAAATATATATCTGGATTTGTGTGCATTATAATATAGTATTTATAGAAAGACTATGAATGCATTAACTATGATCACTGTAAAGAAAACTTCTTACAGACATCACTGCTATTTTACAGTTTGAATAGCTTTTGCTGTTCACAAAATATCTACATTTGTTTACCTTATGCTTTTTAAATTGATTTTTTCAGAAAATGCTCTGGAATGCAAGAATGTGTGCAGGCCACTAGAAGTGTGCCATTCCACACTATGTAGTTGTTAATGAGGTAAAATGCTTAGTAACTTTAAACTACTATTACAATATTCCATTAGTTATATGGTGTGTCTTTATCCTTCCTATTATGTAATATGTAAACAGTATTTATATCCCAGTCTTACATCAGCTGTAAACTCTGTAAATCTCAGCAGTGCAAACCTTACAAAATGCAGGTTTACTGATAATTATATGTAAATATTTCCATTTTACTCAATTTTGGGGTTTGCAGTGTAACTCATTGTGTCCCATTTCCTTGTTCCAGTTGCCAAAGAAGTGTCATTTAAAGGAGCAAAATGTTATCTTCCTTTAACCTCTGTTCTGAAGTTGTTAATAAAGGTTTATACTAAGTCATTAACTATTTCATTGTATTTATGTTAATGGGTCATCTGTTAGGTTAAACCCCATTTTCAGTGGAGGCCCATGGACAGAAGCTCCACACAAAAACAACACGGCCATATTTATGAGAACATTCTTCAGTTCACCTCAGAAAGAAAGAAAAACAAAAAAAAATCTGTTTAATGATATATTATATAGGTGAAGTAATTATCAACAGTGATTTGGCTTTAAAGAATAAAAGAACAAAGCCTCTCTAATAATACGGGTTGGTTACTGTTCATAGATATGATAACTACTGTACTGGTGCCAGCAGAATGGTTAATAATGGTAAATAATAAGAAGAATATAATATTTAACAATATAATATGTCAGTGGTTACTTCCAGTAAATTATACAGCCAGCATTAACTACAAAGATTGTACATACCAAAGCATTTATCAATATTTCATCTATAGTCTAATTAGATTAGTAACATATTTTACATCCACATTATCAACTACTTACTATTTCCTTGAACAAGAATTTCTATGTGCTTATTGAGAAGGGAGACTCGTATGAATGGCAGCATATGATTTATGACCAGTGACTGCTTCACTGTATTAAATATGTGTATACTCCTCAATTGTCAAGATTTGTGCAGAATATCCAGATTTTTGCCTCATATTTTTAGTTTGTTCCACATAAAATTTGTGGTTTTCTGGCAAATCAGTGTGGACTGAAGTCACTAAATAATTTTTTTTATTTCCACGGTGGTACGGCGGTAGCGTTGTTACCTCACAGCAAGAGGTTCTCCCATTTGATTCTCAGCTTAGCCTGGGAGTGCCTTCTGTGTGTAGTCTGCATGTCCCCCCCGCGGTTGGTTAGCGTTCCAAAGACATGTGTGCGTAAATGGGTGTGCCTTCGTTGAAGGTTGGGCGTCGAGCTGGCGCCTTGGCATTTTGTAAAAATCTACTGCTAATCATTAGCGGACCGGAGTTCCGCTGTGGCGACCCCTTACAGGGAAATAGCCGAAAGACAAACAACAACATTTGACTTTCAGTCTTTGTATCTTTCAGAAAATGCATGTTAAAACAAATCCTGTTATTTTAGCAACTTTCTAAGTTTGTAAGAGCAATATTAAAAATCTGTCCCTTTTTGGGTCTTTGTCCCACCATTATTTCAGGCTTTGTCCATATTTCTAGTACTAAGAAGTTCAGAGGTATGAAAGAATATGTGTTTATATATTGTATGAATTCAACTAAAGCATATTCCATAGGTTCAGTTCTTCAAAAGTGCTCTTCTCCGCACCTACAGTGTACCCATAATTGCTTCTTTCTGTTGTTCATACAGGGTTTCGTGTACTGATAACAAATCTAAGCATGCTTAAAAATTATTTTTTATTAGTCATGTTGCTCATGTTATTACTATTGGAACTGTCTGCATCTCTTTCTTCCATGTTGCTCAAGTGTCTGTTTGCAGAACACAGTATTTTATGACTTTGTTCCTCTCAGTATATAATGCACTGCAATACCTGGGTGCAGCTATTTCAATGATTAATGCTACTTTTACCTTTTTTTTTTTTTGGACAACTATACCTACTCTGTCATCTTCATGGCTTTTTTATTTTTGGCCTATCAGTTTTTGTGTTTTTGTGGATTACTATTGCCTTCTACAACGGGGGGGGGGGGCATCTGCAACAAGGGGGTCATCAAAATGGGGGGGCATCACAGTGATATGGCAAATGCTGTGATAAACAGCAAAAGGTTGTAACAGCAGATTTCATATGCAGCCGAAACAGTGAGTAAAGACATTATAGAATTACTTACTTGCAAGAAAAAAAAAAGAGGGGAAACAGCCAGCATGGTGTCTAAAGATGCTACTGAACTGGGTATTTGCAGGAAGAAAATGACTGAGCCATAAATTTGCTAAATCATGCTTTCTTCATATGTAGCACTGATGGTGTAGATGAATTGGAATATAAAGCACTTTGTAATGAGCAAAACGTGGGACTTGGGTATAGATACCATTTAAATATATTTACTTCTACTAGGATACTCTCTTGTTATCCACTTCAGTACGAAAACTTGACTCAACAGTTTTAAATCATTTATAGGCAGCATTCAGCAGTGTTATCTGTTCTCTAATTTAAGTATAAAGGAGTTATGAAACAACTACATACTTTGGTTTACACAGCTCAGTTCTCTGGAGTAGCAATACTTTTCCCAATAAGAAAGTGATAATTTTCAGTGCATAGGTTGCCTTTCCTGTCTTTCTGAATGTCTGTTGCATGTCTATATGTTTTAATTGCATTTTATGAGGGAGGATTCAGGAATCCCTCCCACTTCAATGAACCAGTGCATGTTTGCGAGGCTAATAGTTAAATAATTATTCAATACCATTCTGCAATTAAAACAATTAAAGCTATCATTTAAATAACAATCTACATTAGTTACTTAGTGGTTTAAAATAATAAAACAATATTTGTAGGGAGATATTAGATTAGTAAAAAAGTAACCATTATAATTTTGTATGGGAAATTCTTCAGTCACTATGAGGTAAAATATCATAAATTAAATTATTGTTTAGTCTGCCTTGAGCTGGTGGCAGCAGATGTGGGTGCTAAAGATCTCATGGCTCTTACTGAAAAAAAGTGCAGAGGATTTTTTTATGGTGCACTGGCTAGATTGTCACTCATTTACTTCCTCTGGTCTTCCCTGAAATTGGTTTATAATCACAGTAGGACAAACTATGTGAACATAGGAACAGAGTATAGGAATAGCATATAGGAGAAAAGTGACAGTTCAAAGACTGTTTTTAGTAACCAACCCCTTTCTAGCTATGACCCAAACACAAGGTAAGTGTAAATGCACAAAATACACAAAATGTACAAACTGAATAAAAAGTATCAAAGAGTAAGTTGACAAACATTATTTACCAAAAATGGAATCCACACACATCAAGTACATGAGAAATATCTGTATACAATAGAAAATGAGATATCAGAATTAGCTTAAGGGGGAAAAATGTCCCATCTGTGACCCCACCAACCCAGGTTCTAGGGGCACAAGCAGTGGAAAAGCTAATGAAAGGAGGGTGAGATTGAGTGGACAGTAGTGACTGACTCATCATGAGGGTAAAAAAGGCAGCCTGAACTACTATGGGACTCACTTTTAGTGGTGGCAGGAGGCCAAGCATGGAGAAATCTAGTCAAGATCTCCAGACTTACCAAGCTATGCATTGTACAGAAGCTATGTTGGAATAAGCACACAGGAGCATACAAAATGGGGGAAGCATGGTGGGAGTTTGCAGACATCAAGCTGCTGTAGGATTTCACACAAAAGCTAGGAGAAAATCATCCATCTTCTGTTGTTGACCGGATGATGGTTCTTCTTCTGGGCAGTTCTCACCCTGAACCTGATCATGCAAAAGTATGGTGCTCATAGATGAACCATAGATGATGGTGCTCATGAAGATGAAGACTATTCCTTTCACAATATGATGTGGGATACAAGTGGTTGGTGCAGGAAAAAAGACTGCCAAAGATGTTGTGCTGTGCTATGTATGAAGTTGAAAATGAAGTCCAAAACCTTGCCAATTGATAAGTACATTTACAAAATGAAAATGTTCTTTATTCAGTCCTGTTCTACAACAAATGGAAAAATATCTAATCTTTATTTCAGCAAAAACATTTTTTGACCTTTAGTCTACTATGTCTGATAGTATCTTTGTAAGATAACTTAAAATTATCAACAAAAATGAACAATTACAGGTGTACTGAGGTACAGTTACTGAGGGTAGTGATAATGACTGTTAGTACTTCATTCAAAATGTCCTTAGTGAATTAATGGAGTCCCACACAAGATACGGATTTGTGTTTTACAACTTGGAATACCAGGCAAATCTCCAGTGTTTCTACCTTTCTACAAGCATCTCATTTGTTGAATAAATACTAGAAGTTCGCAGTGATATTTTATGTCACACAAATCAAAATGTTCAATAGAAATTTTCACTTCACAGGTAATAAATATATCTGCAAGTTTTGCACTGAAGAAAGATAGCAAGATCGCAGCAGCAAAATGCACACTTTATGTGTGAAAGCACTCAGCTAAATTACTTTTTCTTCCTACGAGCAGAGCTAACTATTCCCATCCTGTACAACGAAGCACTGCAGTCCCTGCTATGCATATGATCACTATATCTTAATTGCTATAGCCCTGCATTAAAATAAAGCAATAAAAAACAAATGCTCAGACTTGCCAAAGACTGCATGTTTAAAATAAAAATGTCAGCTAGGTATCCATTGATTTTATTATTATTCTTGACATCTCATTACATTTCATGACATAGTTCAGTAGCATGTTCTTTGTAGCTCATGTAAAAAAAAATTCTTACTACTTAGTGATTTTTAATGTTCAGATATTATACAAATGCATTACATACTACTAGAACATCACATGCTGACAATATTAAATGCATAACTGAAGTTGAGACACCAGCTGCTGCTGCCAACGTTTCAGAATTTTAAAAGTCAAATTAGAGACATTATTGGGAGTGAAACATATAATGGGGAACCTACTTACTGTCACTCACTATATAAGAGAGCCTTAGAGTATCAGTACAGGAGCTGGACTTTAAATATCAGGACTGACTGACTCATTAATGCTCAGCAGTGCATGACAGAAAGAGAGAAAAAGTGAGTTTAATGTTTGTCTTCCACCTTTTCCTTGAGTGTGTGCAGCCTAGAGATTGGGAGTGAGGGGGGCTCACCCCCCCACATTTGGTGATACTGAAGGGTTTGCTCCCTTCAGAAAAAAAAAATATTTTGTGGCCATTGCACTGTCACTAACTTGACAATGTGGTGTTTTAATAATTAATATTGTGTCAATTAAACAATACATGACTAATCATGATGGCTCTCTCTATATATAGCTACTAAAACCCATCTTCTTTGATAGAGCAACCTGAAGTTTGGACTTAATTGCCTACAACACTAATCAAACATGCTAATATTTTGTGTATGACGTTCTCAGACCTAACAATGTGCTAACATTCTGTCTAAAATACCTGAAATTCTGTCTATATTACCATGTTAGACAGACATTAAACAAGTTAGCAGTAACTCAGAATCTGAGAGAGTTTATCATACTTTGAAGTTAATTCAGCATGCCATGTGTGAATATTATGTTTACAGTATCAAGAGTTATATCAAATACATGCACAGGCAAGCAAAAAAAAAAAAAAAAAAAAAAATCACATAATTAAAATAAGTGGCACAGCAAAGGTCTTTTCTAGTAACTGTACATTTTAACCAAAACTAATATTTTTTCTATATTGCAACTTCATCATCATAAAATTAATCATGTTCTTTCCCTTACAACAAAATCTTATTTGTGCATCCATTACTTTACAAGTTTGCAAGTAATAATAATATATATCTTACTCATTGTAATATTTGTAAGACATTCAGACAACTGTGTATAGACTACAACACCAGCACTATATTTTTCCTGGAAGATGGAATATTTACAGCATAAAAACATAAATTATCGATTCAAATGTCAAAATATTCAATACAGGAAAATATAATGTTAGACTACTGTTGAACAGTCACACGACATACATAGCATCATAGTAATATATACATGTTCCATACCTAGTATAAAGTATATATGCTTATATCAAGACAAGAAGAGTATTGGTTCTAGTCCAACACCAAGCACTATATTTAAAAAGACTTGCTCTCAATTTAGGTGACTTACGCCAGTGTAAGCTTGCTCTGATTCCAAAAGAATTGCTCTTGATGTAAGTGACTTACTCTGGTATAAGCCTGCCCTGATTCCAAAAGACTTGTTCTCAGTGTAAGCGACTTAACTCTGGTGTAAGACTCTCAATGTACTTACGTAAAGTAGGCTTACACCAGGGATCAGATTCCAAAAGACTTGCTCTCAATGTAAATGATTTATCCAGTGTAAGCCTGCCCTGATTCCAAAAGACTTGCCCTCAGTATAAGTGACGTAACTCTGGTGTAAGTGTCTCTGCATAACTTAGTTTAGTGCAAGGCCTAGCTGTAAAGTAGGCTTACACTGGGGGCCATATTTCAAAAGACTTGCTCTCAGTATAAATGGCTTACTCCAAGAGTAAGTCATTTGGATTCTGGTCCCAAGTATTTGGATTAATTTTTTTTAAATTTCTGACATGGTAGTGCCAAACTAGAGAATTCTGCAGTCCTGAGTTTGTAGTTCTTTGGATGACCCAGTCAACTGAGGTCATATTTGCCCAAACTGGGGTAGATCAGACTGATATAAAAAAAACTCTTATGGCACTTATTGAAAAGAATAGGGTTTCTTTATTGTACAAAGTATAAAATTCAGGCAAAGAACATTAACTTAATGGTAGCACATTGTGTACATACAGACGCATAAACTTCAAAATCAGAACCTGACATTTAAAAAAAAACTGTCACTCAGCCCCATCCCCCACTCCTTTGCCATACGAAAAATCTCAGCTTCTTAATAGTATCACCTTAATGTCTATTTTTATTATGTAAAACCTCCTGACACCTAACAGTCATAATTAACTAAGCACGTTATCATACTTTTATCAACTTTTTCTACCCTATTGTCACACTTCCTTTTTTATAATCTCCATATAATTCTATAGCCACATCAATACTTTAATATCTTGCATTTTATGTAATTCAAATGATATCCCTGTATCCACTAAGTCTATTACAGTTCAAAAAATGTTTAGCATCTTCCCCTACCTCACAATCCTTTAAATTACATTTCCTTTCATCATAAAGTTTCCACCTCATATTACTTTTAACTAGTAATTTGCTTGGCATCATTAACAACAGACCACCCTCCCCCAATCATTTATACCTTTATATATCTATTTCCTCTTTCTTATCCCCTCTCCTTTCTTTTCATCTAAATTTCTATACTCATCTTCTAAATAAAATTCATGTGTAATTTTCTTGTATTATATCTTTCTATACTGCTCTAAATTATCCCTATTAAATTGCAATGCAAATACTATTTTGAAATTCCCATATTTCTTCATGTTCTCTTAATCTTCTTTTTCTCTTCCTTGTTTAAAACCATCTCAGAATTCCTCATATTTTTCATAAATAATTGCTCACAGCTATTTTTCATGTGTCATACTTGCTTTCAAAGAAAGAAACAGACAAACAAACAAATAAATAAACAAGGTATAGAAATATTGCAAAGCAGGTTGCACTATCCCTAATTCTCCTTTATCGTTTTTTAAAGACTTAAGCCTAGAACTCTCCAAAACAAAACAAAACAAGCAATTATATCAAGCACCTCTTTTTAATTTTCTTTCCAACATACAACCCAGCAGCAGTGTCATATAACTTACCATTCCCATTAGAGTAGCATTTATTAGATATATCTTCTTTTGATATAATGTTCTCTTATCCTCTGCATGTTAATCCACTAATCTTCAACATTTTTTTCTTTCCAAAAACTTCTACTAAGACCTTAATATTTGTCTGTGAAATAACCCCCTCTGACTTTCACTGCCGTTAAGCTTCAGTCATACACACATCAATATCATTTCAACACCATCCATAATACATTCACTGGTATTAAAATTATATCATCTGTATAGAAATTTTAATTGGAATTTGGATTCTCTATGGTATAACCCATATACCTTCTCTAACTTTCTTTTCAGTCATTGCCATTTATTTAACAAAAGGTCACCCCACTTAAAGGACAACCTCACCTAATATCTTTACCTATCTTAATACAGGGAAGCCTTCCCTAATACCTTTAACTGTCTTTATCGTGCCCTACATCCATCCATTAACCAACAAGTTAATCTATGAGTACTTATACATTAATCTTAAACAAAATGTGATTGTTTTCCCCAAAACCATAACACCATAACATATTGCAAACCTGCTCATTATTTAAATTATTTCATGCTTTAGCAATTTTACAAGAGAGTGGCATAAATCTTCCTTCTTCTTTTTCTATATAACATTCACTACTTTTTAAACTAAAATTAATAGCTCTCTTATCTGCCAACCAGGGATTCTATTCACGCCTTCACTTCCAGTCTCTTTTTTTTTCATTAAAAAAACATCAAAAGTACATTTCATTGGTGAATTGCAATGCAAGTAGTGAAGGGGAAAAGAGGGTTCATTCCTTTTACTTACACTGCTGTCAGTGTTGCTGTTTATTGGTCCATTATCCTTTAAAAACACACAGAGTGGAGAAGAATAACCAGAGCAATAAAACAACAAATGTTTTACTGAACTACACAAAAGGAGTCTTGGACGCTGTGTTAGATTAAGTGCTTTCACTTAAAACAATTATAAATAGTAAATGTTACAATATTTATGGTTGTTTTAACTTTGTATCTTTAAAAAAGTTAAATCTGTTATTGTCTGTGTGTGTGTGTGTGGGGGGTGTGTGTGGAGTGACTGGTCAATTTTGACCATATGGTGTTTTAGTCACCACTTTTAAATCTTGGTGATGTGCTTAATCTTTAGATTCTGAGGAAGTTCTTGGTTATTATTAAAAGAATGAAAGCACTAAACCTAAAAGAGCATTCAAGACTCTTTTTGTGCAATTCAGTAATCCATTATCCTTTACTTATACTATGATCTATCAGTGTTAAATTCTGTGGTTAGATTGCAGTGTGAGTGAAAGAGAACAGTACCTTTAACTTACAATACAATTCAGCAGCTATAAAATTATTCTGCCAAGACTGGGTGCTAGTAGGGTAAGATTTGTCCTTTTCTCTGATGTTATAGAATCTCAGAGTTATTATATTTATAGGCACAGGGGTGCTGTGGGTGTGGGTATGTGTGTGTGTGTGTGTGTGTGTGTGTGTGTGTGTGTGTGTGTGTGTGTGTGTGTGTGTGTGGGGCCTCCTGCAAAAACACTTGTTTCATGTGTTTTGTACTCTCAAACTTTACATCAAAAGTTCATGGTCACTACATCTGATATATTGAATACTGGAGTTAGTTTATATCTATGATTCAGCAGAGACCCCAGGGACAATACACAGCAAAAAAATGAAGAACTCCAACAAAAATTCAGGCATAGGAGAAGTTAACACTAACATACTGTCGAGCAGGAAGAGGTAAGGTATCACACGGAAAAACAAAGAAAATGGACTGACACAGCAATAAAGTCAGATCCAACCAATTGTTCAAAACACAAAATAAATACAAATAATAAACTACTAATATAATGAAGAAGGTATCTCTCTCCCTCTCTCACACACACACACACACACACACACACACACACACACACACACACACACACACAAAAAAAAACACAGATCTTGTTGCTTCATTTATGTGAAAATCTAATCTCAGAGACTAAAAAGAAAGAAAAAAAAAGAAAACAATCCATGAGTGTGGTAAAACTGCCTACTAAGAAAAGAAAATTGCCACTTATGAGAGAAAAACAGAAAAGGTAAACTGTCATTATGCTGGGGATGACAGTTCAGATACTACTACAGTAATTAAGATCAATACACCATCAGATAGGTCAATCATAGTAGAACAGAGTTAAAAAAGTAAAACAACAAAATTCAATTAAACCTATCCTTTCTTTCTCCAACAGACTTTGTAATGCATTGCATTTTATTTATCAGAATTTTATTATTAAGTAATATGTTTTATAAATGTATAATATGAAAGTTCATAAAAATTACATGCTTGGCATTTTAGCTCATACAGAACACAACATACAATTTTAGAGCTTCAGTTTGCTTGCAACTTCCTGTTAAGGATAACTTTAGTCTGCATGCATTAGGTGTTCCAGCAGAACTATCACATTTACAGGCATTGCCTGGCAGTTGGTTCAGAGGGTAAAGCTGTGAAGTGTAGTTCCTGTGATACAGGGTTTGATCCCCTCATCCCTTGTTTATGTACTATGTGACCTTGAACAAGTCATTTAGGCAGACATCACTCTAGGTCTTTCTGAAAAAGGACTGTGTGTCCAGTGGGTCTGTGTGTGTCTAATGCATTAGGAAATGATGCACATTATGTCAATGCCTACATATCAAAACCTCACTTATTCAAAACTGGCAATTAAAACTTTCAGAAACATTCTGTCTGAACAGTAGAACTATTAGGGAAAGATTTCTTCAGTAATGTAATATGTAGGGTTGGGGTAAGTGTTTGGAGTATGGGTAGAGTTAAGGTTATGGTTAGGGTTAAGTTTAGCACATATGAATAAGGTGGACAGTCAGGGCCATTACACCCTTTTAGGCCATGTAAATTAAAGGTTCAGTGTCGACACACATGGCCATTCAGCACCCTTTGCTCACAATTTAGATACAAGTGTGTACTATACGGAAGTGCTTCGCATGTGCTGCTTACTTCTGTATACATGCTAAACATGTTTTTAAATTGTCAGTTGATTTTCTGTGTGTATCACATTATACTGTTCTTAGCTAGGAGCTAGCTAAAGACACTTCATGATGTAAAAGTGTCTTAAACCACCTTTAAGGTAGATGAAAATCTTGTGCCTTCGAACTGTTTGGGTATTGTACATGCAATTAGTTTTCATACATATATTGGGTGAAAGAACTTTATTTCTTATTTAGTTCCCTTGTTAAACAGTAAATTAACTGGTCTTAAACACTGGACCATTTCCTGTCAAGACCTAGGCCAAATGACAAGAACAACATGCAGCAGTATATACATTAAATACAATATTCTATGATTCTTAAACCTTACACCAATATGAAGTGCATTGAAGGAGTAACCCATGCATTTTTTTGCCGGTTGCACACATATCATTTGTGGGTTTATTACTGTATTATGCTGTTACACAACAGCAGCAGAAGTTCACATCAGTAGTACCATTGAGGTTATACTACAGTGTTGCACTGTACACCTTGTCATCCTGCTAGGCACTACTAATAATTAAATGCTTTACTGAAGGTTACACAGTACTGTATGATGTATTTATCTGTTCATTCATTAACAGTTTGAGTAGACTGGTCCATTGCAATTTCTTTCCAGTTTCTTACCAGGGTGCAATTAGAAGATGTACATACATAATTTAAAATGCATTATTAGAAATATAGAATTTAATAAAAACTTAACAGCAATCCACTTATGATCACTTTAAAATAATAAGAACATACAATAGCAAAGGACAGCTCTTTAAGAACAAGAGAAACAGAAAGTAGTTACTAATGAAGTATGAGCAGAAATACATAAAAATACTGTCATACTTAAGAGAACATCAGATATCTGTTGAAATTCAATGCAATAACAAGAATATATAATAGACACCTAAGGGCAGCACTCAGACAGTGATAAT
This sequence comes from Protopterus annectens, assembly GCF_019279795.1. Classification (NCBI taxonomy): domain Eukaryota; kingdom Metazoa; phylum Chordata; order Ceratodontiformes; family Protopteridae; genus Protopterus; species Protopterus annectens. The sequence goes on along the minus strand of NC_056737.1, from coordinate 411,252,811 downwards.
AATTGTATTTCAGTATTACTTCTGAAGATGGTAATAGGGCAAAATAAATATTACTACTTGTAATGTTAGAGGTAAAGCAAACAGATTGTACTATGCATTTCTACAATACTTTATTTTTGTGTTTAATAACAAAGTAATTTTTAGGAATACAGACGTATAAGGAAATACCAGTGAACTAAGTTAAAAGTTGAAATACGTTAGAATAATATGTAGTCCTCTTAGTCCTTTCACCACTTCACCCTGAAGAAGTTTACAGATGTAATAAGATGTTGCAACTCTTAGCCTAAGCATAATAACTATGGTACTGTATTATTATACAGAGCCAGTCTTTGCTAAGTAATAAAATCAGTAGAACTTGCTTTTGTTGCAGCACAAATTAAAAGGTCAAGATTTAAACAAATAAAACAGACTACTTAAAAGCAGCACTATGCACTCATGCTACAATTATTGCAGAATGAGGAAACTTCGGTGGTAATGGTACTGTTCATAATGCTCAGCTGTCCTGATTTTCAAAGAATGTCCACATTTTTGCTTTTATTTTTTTGTCATTTTCTCATAAAAGTAATTTTTTTTTTTTGGAAAATCATTAAGGATTGACGTAACTAAATAATGACATAACATTTCAGACTTCTCATCCTTCAGAAAATGTATGCTAACACAAAACATGTTACTATAGCAAATTCCTAAGTTTATAGGAGTAATATTTAAGATTTCCAGCCTTTTCCCTATTATTTTTGGCTTCCAGATTTCTTACACTTAGAAGTTGAGAGACATGGTGCTGTTGAATAACAAGCTGCCAAATACTAATTGTTCCATTAAACTTTATTGAATTCTGTCCTCTAATTTATCACATCATTATTTTTCACGTGAAAAAGCTAAAAAGGTAAATGATTATAACATTCATGATGGATGTAAAAGATAATTGTAAATCAATTCACTATAGGTCTAGCAGTATTTATTTATTTATTTTATTTTACATTTGTTAACCGGGAGAATCCGACTGGATACATGTCCATTTTTAGTGAATGCCCAGGGAGAAAAGCTCCACATGTAAATGACAGACTAATTAAGAAGTTTAAACATAACAAACAATTTTCATAATAAAAGAAATATATACAAAACAAGCTTATTTTCATAAAATAAGAAAAAAGGAAAATTAATGCATTTTTTGTTCAATAGTGTGTGGGTTTGCAGTTTGAAGAAATAGAAATGTATATATAACATGCAAATATTTATAAGAAAACACATTATTCTACAAGACTGTGTAGGCTGACAGGTATGTACTACAATCATCCATGCTACTGACTGATATCTCCAACATACAATGGTGTAATGTCTGAAGTATGATAGTACATTCTAGATATTGACAGACATATTAAACATACATGTTTGTAGTATGACAGAGCATGGGGTGTACAGTATCATAGAGACTGAAGTACCTTAGGAAGAGATTATGGATCAGCTGCAAGTATAGAGATGAGGGGAGGCAAGCTAGAGGTTGGGGAGGGGTTAAGATAGGGGTCAACCTACGGAGAGGCAGGGGCAATTCCAAGAGAGTGATAGGTGTTCTTTTAGTAGTTTTTTGAATGTGGGAATGTGGTGATTGATGTGGCAGAGGTAATTGCTGACGGCAATGTGTTCCAGATTTTACCTATGTAGTTGGGGAATAGTGAGTCACCTGCTGAGTTGGTTTTGGTTACCTTAATTAGTCTTTTATCACTAGAATGAAATTCTCTGGAATTGGTTTATAGATTAATTAAGATGGATAGTGCTCATGTTTTTTCAGGGAGTAGTAACAGTTTATTAGCAAAAGAGGGTTTGTGGAATGAGAGGAAGTTTGGAAATTCAAGCCAATTGAGTTGATATAGTGCATGACAGTGGTGAACATGGTAGGGGGCACTGGTAGCAAATCTAGCAATTTGATTATAGCAGATGTTGAGCATGGCCATTTCAGCTTTGGGTAGGTTGGTGAAGATGGGAGCAGCATATAATAGTGGGGAGAGGAGGTGGGTTTGGGTAATGGTTATTTTAGCAGGTTCAGTTAGAAATGGTTTGTTTTTATAGAGCCTGTCCAGTTTTCTGTGGATGTTTTTAATAGTTTGGTTTATATGTAGGTCAAACTTAAGGTTGTTGTCAATGGTCACTCCTAGTAGTTTAGTATGTGTGTCTGGAGAGATGATAGTTCCATCTCTAGACACTATATTAAATGAATCGGGAGTTGGAGTGGATTTGGTTGACTTAAATATCATAAATGTGGTCTTTTTTGGATTAAGTAGGAGGTTTTGTAGAGAAACCAGGTGTCAGTAGTTTGGAAGGCTTTTTGGGTGATAGTGAGCAGTTCTTGTGGGTTATTGGCTGAGAAGACTAATATTGAGTTGACAGCGTATTGTATAATGGTTTCTTCTTGGGAGATACAGTGTGGAGATCATTAATGAAGATGGAGAACAGTAGAGGACCAAAAATGGACCCTTATGGGACCCCAGTAGTAATAGGTATCAGTGAGGATAGGTTATTATCCCATCAAACTGCTTGTTGTCTACCCTGTAGACAATTCTGGAACCAGGCTAGTGAGTGGTTGCTGAGGCTGAGATTAGTGGGGGAGTGGAGCAGTTTAGGATGGTTGACCATATCAAAAGCTTTTGACAAGTCTACAAATGAAAGCACTTAATCTAACAGAGCATTCAAGACTGTTTTTGTGCAATTCAGTAATCCGTTATCCTTTACTTATACTATGATCTATCAGTGTTAAATTCTGTGGTTAGATTGCACTGTAAGTGAAAGAGAACAGAAAGTACATACCTTTAACTTACAATGCAATTCAGCAGCTATGAAATATAAGTTTACCTAGGTGTCTGTTTTGGTTGATGTGGTTTGTAAAGGAGAGAAGGGCTATGGTTGTACTTTGTGAAGGTCAGAATCCATGCTGGATGGGAGAGAGTAGTTGGTTACTGAGTAGATATGACATAAGTTGGTGGTGAATGCATTTTTCGAGACGTTTTGCTAGAGGGGAAAGAATGGTAATAGAGCGATATTTGGTGAGGTCAGTGGATGGGCCTCCTTTTTGTAAAGGGATGATGTAGGGGTTTTTCCAGATTGATGGGGTGGTGCTTTCAGATATGGATCTGTTAAGCAGAATAGAGATTGGATAGGCTAGCTCATTAGCAGCCAGCTGGAGGTATTTGGAGGGGATGTTGTCAGCTGCTAGGGTAGTAGGTTTAAGTTTAGTTAGCAATTTTTTGACATAATTAGTAGGGATGGGTTGAAATCAGAAGGTAGTGTTGGGCCTAAATACAGACACGGGAATATTGGTGTTAGTGGTAGTGGGTTGTTGTTGAACTAGTTTGGAGATAGTTTCTATGATGTATTTATTGAATGAGTCTGGAATATCTGTGATTTCATTTGTGGATGTAGGTAAAGGGGTGGAGGATTTACCATGGCAAAATAGGTTTTTATTCCAACCCAGAATTTTTTGGCATGGTGTTGGTCTGTTTTGCGAATGTAGGAAATAGTTCTTTTTGTCCAGGAGCATAGTTTTCTTAGTTTCATTTCTAAGTTTTTGGAATTGTTCTCTAGTAGCTGCAGTTTTTGTGGCCCTCCAGTGCTGCCAGGGTCTATTTCTTTGTGCTATCTTATTTTTAGTCTCTTTGGTGATCCAGGGAGCTATATTCATTTTGAGTTTTTTGGTACAAGGTGGGGCATGGGCATTCAGGATTTGTAGGAAAGTATTGTTGAATTGATTAACAGCTTCATCTAGGGGAACTTCTTTTAGTATGTTCCAATTTTGGTGTATAGTTATAATTTGAAATTGTTAGAGTCAAAGTTGTGACTGTTCCGGGTAGTTTGGGTTAGTGGGGTACAGTTGGAATGAGTTTTATATTTTAGTAAGAAGGTGAGTTGGTGGTCACTGAGGGAGTCTGGTAGGACACCTGCTTGGTAAGGGGAACTGGCTTTGTTTATCAGGATCCAGTCTAGGAGACTTTCTTTGGTTTTACTGTTTCCAAGCCCAGTGCTGGATTGAATAACTTGAGAGAAGCTATAGAGATTAATATGGTTAGTGGGGTTAGTATTAGAGCATGTGTGCCAGTCTATATTGAAGTCACCTAGGATGATTGTTTCTTGGGGTAGATTAAGATTAACCCAGTGTAAAAGGGCTTCTAGAGAGGAGCTATTGTTGCCAGTAGGTATATAGCCTGTGATAATATTGATAGAGTTTTTGTCACTAAGTTTAAGTTTGGCTAGAAGTAGTTCAGAGGTATTGAAGGGAAGGATAGGAGGATCAATAGTACAGATTTTCAGGTTGTTTTTGTAAAGTAATGCTACCCCACCCCCCTTTTTGGATATCTATCATTACGTAATATATTATACCGAGGTGGGAGGAATTCACTGTTGGGTGTAGTAGGTTTCAACCATGTTTTAGTTAGGGATAGTAGATCTGGAGAATAGGAGGATAACAAGGCAGGTGAACTTTATTATTTATGCTTCGGATGTTTAAGCTTAGTAGTAGAAGGCTGTTTTTTTGGCCGAGAGAAGGAGGATAGGTTGGGCAAGAGGGATGGGAAGGAAGGGGTAGATGTGCAAGGGTTTGGACCTGGATTGGTATGTATGTCTCCGGCAAGGATAAGTTGGTGGCTAATGTGGTGTATGAGTTTGGACAGTAACTCCAGGTAGCCACTCTTTGGCATAGAGGTATAAAACCCTGACTATATCAGGTGACCTAAGTTTGAATAGTGGCTCAGGTGCCTGTAGAGTCAGGCAGGTGAGGGTGGAAGTGAGTATACACTGCCTGCTTACCTGTCCTGGGGGAGGGATGTGGCTCTGCCTCACCATATGGTTGTTGACAGCTAGTAGTAGCACTAGATGTCCACCACATGGAGTCCTGAATCTACTGAGGCCATGCACCCATGTCAACTATAGTTGCAACCTTAAAAGCAGCTATAATGGAGTTCAGAAAAGCCACCATTTGAGTGGAGAGTGCTCTGGCAGGGGACATGGTAGGCTGCCCTGCAGGATCAGAAAGGCTGTCCTCTTTCTTACTACTTGACTCAGCATGAGTGACTGAGCTCATGGGGAATTCCCAGGCAGGAACAAATGGGCCACAGGGCTATCTCCTGCCTAGAAATCCCTGATTGCTTCACCTGTGTAATGAATGGGCCAGTTGGGTACAGTTAGAGGAGCCATTAGCCATGGCTATATGAGGATACAAAAAAGAAATCAGGTATGTCACTACAGAAGATTTAACTTCTGACTCCAAATTATGTACCTAGGCATGAGCTGTGATCTACAGGCAGACATTTGCTTGTGTCTGGTAGTATTTTCTGATTTGGCTTGCTGATATTTTAAAGATGTGATGGGCTCTTAACTATCTTAGCTACTAACTGCTTAAATGGTTACTAATTTTCATGGGAAACATGCAAACCTTTGGCAAGAGAATATTTTTTTATCTCTTGGCATTGTGAGATATTTTTTTTATTATTACCTGCCATTGTGTGACAGTCACTTCAGCAGTATTGTGGTTTTATTTCCTTTTGGAGATTTGCTTTGAGATACTGTTAAAAATTCTGTGCATGCTTTAGTACAGACCTCCCAACCGTTCCGAATTACTCGTTTTGTACCAAGTTTTGGGGAAAAATGAAGGGGTGCCACGATTCTCGAGTGGCACCCCTTCAATTCCAATTTTTCTTTGCTTTTTTTTTAAATTTTCGCGCTGTCGGAGATGATGTCATCACGTGCGCAATGACGTCAGCTCCGTCAGGCTACCAGCCAGTCGGAATTGAGCTCAAGGAGCTCACATCATCATTTCCGGCTGTCTGAATTGTAAAACGGCGGGAATTGCAAGCTGACGGGCCGCACTGAAATGAGAATGGGGAACAGAAGAGCTTGTGCAGAGCAGTTCGCTGAGCCAGGATTAATGGCAGCAACATGCCAGGACGCTGATACAGCAGTTCGCCGAGCCGGGATTACTGAACAGAAGCTGAAACAGGGATTAATGGCAGCAACTGAACAGAAGCTGAAACGGGGATTAATGGTAGCAACAGTACTCAGGGTAAGGAACCAGACTGTGTGTGTGTGTGTGTGTGTGTGTGTGTGTGTGTGTGTGTGTGTGTGTGTGTGTGTGTGTGTGTGTGTGTGTGTGTCTGTGGATAGATTGTTAATGCTTGTCAGAGATAAAATGTTCTACAAGATACCAGTTATAATGTCAGTTTTAGCTTTCTTATTGAGGAATGTGTCATCGTCAATCTCCCACCCTACCACTCCACTTGAGCTAAAGTTTTCTGCAGAATGAGGTAGATAATCAAATTATTTTCCACTCCACAAGAACTGCAAAAATCAGAAACGAGAATTTATGATTGTGGAGATGAGACATGCACACGTGTCTAATAACATACAAAATCATGAGAAGTAACGTCATTTTACTACAAACATTTTCCAAACAGTTAATTACATAACTTACCCTAGAAAACAGTCCAATACTCCATTTTCTGCACAAGTGGATTAAAACTGAGCTCCACAGATTTGCTAAGTTATGAAAATATGCACATAGCACCCTAGAGTAGTGTTCACAGATGAGTGTCTGGTAGCTGGGTGGCTCACATAATCTGTCCAGTGTCAGTCAAAAGAACTTGTATGGAGCCACTGTGCAGGCCATCATATGCACTGCAAAGGACAGAAGTCAGATGTCATGGCAATTAAGTGGCAGGCAGGAGCAGGTTAGATTAAGATGGATTATACCCTGGAAATGAAGTCTGGGTTTTGAAGTATGGAATGTCACCTTGTTGCTATGGAAGCAACTAGATCTTGTGTGGGATTGTGTATTAGCTACATTTAGTTGGTCTTACCCCTACACTCGGAACTGGTTCTAGGGTCAGACTTGTAGGAATGATAAAGATACCTGAGGAAGTGTGATTGGGATGAATGACATGCCTGATCTGAATCCAAGTGGTGCCATGTCTGTACTATTAATGAACCAGCCATAACAAACAACATTTTCAATCACAAGTATGCTCATAACTGCTTCCTTGGCCAAAGGTCACCTTCATAACCATGTAGCCTTGTCAGTAGGCCTGATACTATATGTTCTGGACCCTCAGGCTAAAAGATGTTGTGAACCCTCAACTGATTACTGTTTGATGATGGCCATCTGGCTTGAACAATAGTGTGTGTGTGTGTGTGTGTGTGTGAAAATACCCCAATTTAATACACCTGGTGGCTAGAGGTACTCAAGTTCAAACCCTGTACCTTGGGTACAGGGTAAAAAGAGCCTAAAGTCCCTAGCCACCACCACTTGTGAATTTATGCCTCATTTTTGATCTGTTCCTCATAAACTCTGTGGTTTTCAGGAGTTTTGTGGCAATCACTGAAGGACTGAATTCACTAAATAATGACAGGCATTTGAATTTCAGTCTTCATATTTTTCAGAAAATAAATGATAACATAAAACCTTTTATTCTAGCAATTTTCTAAGTTTATAAGATACATTTGTCCCTATTTTGGGGCTGTATTCCCCCATTATTGGCTTTGTACGGGTTTTTGTGCTAAGACTTTGAGAGCTATGGTGAGAAGTGAGAATTGAATTCTGTATTCTCCCCTTATTGGTTTTGTCAACGTTTTTTGTGCTAAGAGGTTGAGAGCTATGGTGACAAGTGAGAACTGAATTCTGTATTCCTCCATTATTGGCGTTGTCCAGGTTTTCTTTCCTAAGAGGTTGAGAACTATGATGACAAGTGAGAACTGAATTCACTAAATGATAGCCATTTAACTTTCAGGCTTCCTATCTTTCAGGAAACTGCTGATTTGGCATAGTGGTCTGTTTTTCTGACTCTAATGCACAGGGTCCTGTGTTTAAGACTTGGCAGAGAAATGCATCATGGTAACATAACATTTTAGTTTAGCAAAGTTCCAAAATGTTTGTCACCCTCACCCAAAAAAAACTGAAATTGAAAATAAGTGCAAGAAGCTGTGCAAGATGCCTATGGCTTACACTACTGTCATTCGATTTTATATATAGATATATTATATTGTGTGGGTGTGGAAGTAGACTTTTATGATGGAAATGTTCTGAATTGGGCAGTTTTGTCAGGATTGGTTCATGCATTTTGTTTCATTGCCTACTGGACAAATGTTCAAACAATAAATGAGTGGATTTTACAAGTAGCTGAGAGCTTTAGGGGAAGAAATGTTTAGTGTTGCTTATGCTTAGTCTGCTTGCATTTTTAATAACCTAGGTTAAATACTTGCTTTTGATGCAGAAGACTTTGGGTTCTACTCTCACAGTATGTAGATGCATTCCTGATACTGTACTGTGTTGTACTTTTAAAGAAGGTGGGTGTAACAAGTCAAGGGTGTAGCTACAGATAGAGCAGAAGTGAGAAAATGTCATGCACAAGAGCATTTGTGTCTCGGTGGAAAAGAGCAAAATAATATTAACCCAAATTCAGGAACAGAAAATCAGAATGATTATATTCTGTGCAGCATTATAAGAAAAAAATGTGTGTTTGGAAGCAGACTTTTATGATGGAAATGTTCTGAATTGGGCAGTTTTGTCATTGGTTTATTTTCTTTCATTGCCTACTGGAAAAATGCTCAAACAATAAATTTAAAATGTGCTCTAAGTCTAAAAAATGTGCTGTACAAGGAATTTAATTTAATAAAGTCAGGAAGGTGTATCAAAGAACACATGTATGTTTCTTGTTTTGTGTGCAAGGGGCCAATGATTTGAAAACATCCCAAGGTAATCTTTATCCACCACTGGTCATGCATTTTCTTTGGATATGGTGTGGGTTTCAATGCTGTTTCAATTAATGTGAGTTTCAATGGCAGAGAAGTTTTAATGCCAAGTCTATTTTCATTGTGAGACAGCATTGCTTTGTTTATCAGATTTCTATTAGTGTTTGTGCATTGTTGTGCTGTAAAATGTAAAAATAAAATACAAATAATCATTGTAGAAGGAAAGCAGTATGCACACATTAGTGTTTATGGTAAATGGGGCAAAATAGACAAGTAATGGGACATTGGAATGGCTGCAGGGGGTCTCTGGTGCCATATTTTGGTTGTCTGTTCTTCAGTTTGCATTTGAAAGTTGGTATCCCACAATTCCACAGGAGTGGGTGTGGCTACATAAATATATATGCACCTTTTATGTTAATTAGTGTACAGATTTGTACCTATTTTTCATGGGCCTTGTCCAGATTTTTGATGTTTCCAGGTTGAGGGGTATGCTTTAGCACCATGTCTTGATTTGCCACATGTGCTAAGCTAGGCACACTGGTAATCTATCTTATTCAGTAAAACTCAAGTCTGTGTTTGTATGTGGTTTTATTTTCTGATATGGCGCAATAATATTGAAAAGCACTGCTAAACTCTAGTTTGCCTTAACTATTGAGTCCAGTGTAAAAATGTCAGTTTCCCAGCATGCATTGAACTGCAAATATATATGCAGGTACTTTTTTGTCTTCTGACAAATGAAGAAATTTCAGCAAGTTAAAGAAAACACAGCATTCATTCTTGTTTCATGTGCAGCAGCCTTCATCTTATGTCCTTTCTGCCTTTTTACTTCTTATCAGCATTTTTTAGTATCTGCAAACCAGTATGCAGTCAGCTTGTTTCAAAATCTGCTGGCACAACAATATACAATAGAAGTACTAATTAGCCTTTTAAACAGCTCTTGCTTGATGCCATAAGAAAGACTATTGTTTCACACAGAGGTTAATGCAGAGGAGATAGTATAAAGAGATTTGCTATCATGTGCAATGCTATCATTAAGTAATTACTGTTGTATAGCAAAACATTGACACAACGATATAGTTCTCAGAATGGAAGATAATATACATGATGGATAGATAAAGATATAAACCACTGCAAATTGCAGGAATATATTTACAAACAGAAATAGTGTGCTGATTTCTGACAATCTAGAAATTAATCTTCATTAATCTCTTTCTGAGTGGGTCCTCATTTCATTCAAAACAGCAATATGTGAAATGAATGATTTAATTGGTATGTAACCTGAAAATGAGTGCATAGACTGACAAAACAATATGATAAAATATTGTTTATGGTATTCATAAATCTGCAGACACAAATACATCTGGAGAGGATAATACAGATGTGTGCATACTTGTGATTTGTATTACAAACTTGTAATGTGTTATTTTTGTATTACACTGCCACCTCCAACAAGACACAGCCCTTCATAATCAGTCATAAATTATGGAAAGGGTTGCATTAGTGTTGAAAATAGGCCAGGTACTGAAAGACTAAAAAGAAATATGCTGGAATTGTGCAACAATGCTTGTCTGGTAGCACATAAGCTTTACGCATAGAGCTGTAAACAAGCCAAATCCTGAGTTCCTATGTTTTTTGCATGTATGTTATTTGTCTTCATGCAAGTTATTTAATCAACTTCTGTATTATCCTTTGGGAAGAAAGATGCCCTGTGCCTTCTGAATTTTATCTCATGGGCATCCAAATAATAATAATAATAATAATAATAATAATAATAATAATAACAATTATTATTAGCCCTTAACCCTGAATAAAAAAATCCAAATTCTGATTGTTACTAGCTGCAGTAAGCTATTGGGGTGAATGTGGGAAATACACAATTGCAAGAAGTATAGAATACAAATTTAACAGCAGTGGACATCATCTGTTATTGAGTTTTTGTGTTTTGCTTCTACTTTACTGCACTGTTCTGCATATGTATGTGTGCGGTGTGCATAGGTTAATGTACACACACACACACACACACACACACACGCATGCACGTGCGCACACATACCCAAATGAATATGCATATACACACATAAAGAATTTATGCCACCTTACCAAGGAAATCCACATCAATATCAGTTCCATACATATCACAGCCTTCTACTAAATGATTGCACAAACTTAAAAACTTACTTATTCCACCAGAAAACAGCTGCACACATCAGAAGTGTATCCCCTTACCAAATGGCCAGACATCATGTGAAACACATAACAATAACAATAACACCAACAACAGAATAATAATAATAAATTTTAGTAGGAGGGAAAAGTCCTCTACAGTCCTGGTAATTAATTTACTTTAACTGTGATTGCATACACATGAATAAAGAAAAATGATTGATACTATGTAATATCAGCTGTTTCTTCTACTCTGTGCTGGAATAATATCTGATTAGGTCAGTAGCAGCACAAAAAGATACTTTTGTTGATCAGTGCACTTGATCGCATAACAAAAGGTAACAAGTGGAATTTAATTACTGTTGTTTCAGTGATCCAGTCCATAACAAACAGCCTTTTCACAACATATACACACACACACACACACACACACACACACACACACACACACACACACACACACACACAGATTAGTTCCCTGTTTTAATTTTAATACTTGGTATATAGACAAGTATATAAACAGAAAAGGCAATACTAAATCAAATATGTAAGCATCTTAAGCACTGTGAAAACTGTAATCACATTCATTCATTAAGCGATTTCTTATTCTATGTTTTAATCAGGCAAATGGGAAATGAGTAAGACTGAGTAAGGTTGCTGTTATCTGGTTATGCTTTTAATTATGTTTTCAAGTTTTATAACTGCAGTACTGTTGGTCCTGTTATTTTCTACAGTCTGTTTTGTATTGCCTTCATCTTTCACCATAGTTCAGCATTAACTTGCTGTACTACTCGTTTTTATTTGATTTATTTGCTTGTAGGGTTACCACCTGTCCCATTTGGCGAGGGACAGTCCCTCTTTGGGCAGTTGTGCCCCGTGAAAAAATTGAAAAAAGTGGCACATGTCCTGAGATTTTAGGACAAAAATATTTCTTAAGTTTTCTTTAATAGTTGCATAAAACAGTTATTTTTTTATCTGAAATACCTACATGTTATATTGCAATTCAAATGCTACAAAAATAAGATACTCTGGCAAAAAAGGGAAGTTCTATCCTTTGTGCTAGTCAAGGGTATGTTTTGTCCTGCAAAATATGACATTTCTACAAAAAATGCCCCACTTTTGACATTTGAAAAGGTGGCAACCCTATTTACTTGGTCTTTCCATCCATAGTGTATTGCACATAACTATGTTAATGTGGAATTAATGGCAAGGAAAGCTACACAGTTATGGACAACAGACGATATACCAAAACACCAGTAATTATTTTTAAATGTATTAACATCACTTCCATAATATCATGCTAAATACTTTTTAAAAGGATTCCGTACTTAATTTGGTTCTCATCAAATGGAGCACTCAGTCAAAGGCTTGCTAAGTTTAACTATACCAAGAAAAGAAACAGCATTGCTAAGTACATTTAACATTCTTGCTTGGCACTGTCTAGTGATTTATTTGAACAGGCTAATCTTATATGGGCAAGTATGGTTTCACTCTATAGTGGGTAAGTCCACTCCCAGTCTAAAGACAAGCTGAAGCAAATGATTAACAAAGTTATTCACTGGACATAATGTACTAGTAAAATGACTACTACATGCTACATTCACTGCAAAGTAAAATGTCAAAAATGTCAAACTGTGCAGAAGGTATTAAATATTAAAAAAGAAAAAAAAAATTCTGTTTCATGATAATAATGCTAGTAGAGGCATATTCTAAATCCAAGGTTCAGCAAACTCACAGAAATGCTAAGTTTTAGACAGAAATTAAATATTTCTCCTTTACTATGATAATACACAATCTCAGGATTAAAATGTACTACTTGATGGCTGCTGAAGGGCAGACTGTGGGTTTCCATTTTCTCTTTCCTTTTCTTGCACTTATTCACTTCGGTTTTCCAAAGAAGCAAACCTTTTGTACTCAAAGCAAATCATGATGCAGAGGTTTTAGTTCAGACTTTTATGTTTTGTTTACTTATTTGGATAACAAAGAATAAAAGGAAAATATTTTTTATAATAAAATATAACTTTTATAATAAAAGGAAAATAATTTTGACCAAAAGAAAGAAGAGTAATTCCCAGAATGTTATAGCCCTTGTCACTGAAATATACAAACAAGAAAGGATCTTAATAAAATCCATCGAAACCAAGTCTGAGTGCAGTAATGCACTGAGCTGATTGTGAACGATGCAGCCTACACTGAGGCTGAGGATTTAGCAAACCAATTGGCTGATAAATTTAGCTCTAACTTTACCCATCTGTCTGTTTCTCAAGATATACCTGAAACTGGCTCACCTCTCACACAAAGCAAAATTCTAAATGTGCTATCAAAAGCTAAAAATACTGCATCAGTATGTTCCGACAATATCCCTGGATGCATCTTAAATAGCACAAAGCACAATTTAGCCACATCCCTAAAACACTGTTCAATCTCAGACTCCATACAGGTTTTGTACCAAGTGAATGGAGAACAGCTACAGTCGTTCCCTGCATAAGGAAGGACCTCCCACAGATGCAGGCAATTGCAGACCCATAAGTCTGACCAGCATGATATGCAAAGACACGGGAAGTCTTATTATGTGACTAATCAGTCAGGACATAAGCAACCTCCAAACACTCAACCTATCTCAGTTTGGATTTGTCAAGGGTAGGTCTTGCTTACTCAACCTGGTGGATTTTTTTGAAAAGGTCACCAAAGCAATGGACGAAGGCAAAAAGACACCCCACATATCTCAACCTGGCCAAAGCTTTTGACACTGTTCTGCACTCAGGCATAGTAGAAAAACTAGATAAACTGGGAATAAAAACTCTATGTCACCTGCTGGATGTTCTATTGATGGTATACGTTTGTATATATTGCATTTTAATACTTGGTTGAATTGATATACTATCTACCAGGTAATGCAGCATTTGTGAAGGGGAGTTCACTAACATCAACTCAGGAAAAGTTTTGTATAACCAATAACATTGGCTTTTGAAAACCATGAGTTGTAAGAGGAGGGGAACTTAAACCTTGGTTTTGTAAATCTTTGTATTTCTGATGAAGTTAACCGTTGTGGTTTAACGAAAAGCGTTTTTTATGTTTAACGCTTAAAATAAATGCTGTTCTTTATCAAAATAACAAATGCTACTTTCAGCTTATTTAGCCTGTTGAAGTGTTGTTGGATTAACCCAGGAAGTTTGAATTATGTTCACCTGCTGGATTGCCATCTGGCTCAAAGATAAGATGCTGTATATCAAAACAGGGGAAGTTACCTCCAGAAAGAGACCAGTCACCAGTGGAGTCCTCCAGGGTTCTGTGTTGACACATCTCTTGTTTGGCATCTACTTTTCTGAATTAAAGGACAGTACTAGAGGGCTCTGGCTGACTGGTTTTGCAGCTGAATGTATGCTAGGAGCAGTCATTAAATCCCCAAATGATTTAGCCATCCTGCAGAAGATTTGTCCCAGATATATAGCTGCCACCAGAAACATGAACTGAAACTAAATACCAAAAACTTAATTACTGTATCCTTTGGGAAATCATCTTTCCAGAGAATTATCACATTGACAATATGCTCCTAAGAGATGACCCAGTTGTTTGGGATTTGTGAACATATATGGACAGTGACCTAACTTTTGGACAACGTGTCCATTGTTGTAAGAAAGACCTTCTTTACTGCACAGCTTATAAACAAAGGGACTGTGTCTAGATGGAGGGATCTCATTGCCCTTTCCTCAGCCCTTATTAGGCCAGTTATTGAATATAATGTTCCCTTTGGCATGTATCTGTCCACATACATGCAACAACTGCAATGCCCACAGAAATACCTTAATAAATGGATGCAAGGCTTGAACAACATGTACTACATGCACCGAATCAAAGCCCTGTTACTATACTTGCTATTTTGTAGACTGCTAAGAGGTGACCTCTGTCTATCATACAAGGTATATCCTCCAACCGAACACTGATGGATTTACTGCACATCAGCAAGTCAAATGGCATCAGAAATGCTCAGTCTAGGGATCTAAACCTATTTTGCACATCAACAAAATGGTTTACAGGGACAGGTATATCTCACAAAGGGCACCACTGCTCTGGAGCAGACTCCCCATCCACATAAAACAAAGGTCACCCCTGTCCATATTCACGCACTACTTGGATGGGAAACAGAAAACTTACCCCAGGACTGCCCACTGTACTAATGCAGCTTCTAAATGGTTTATCCCATGCACTGTGTCCCCTTAAATTATCTGTGGCATAATTCAAACTGTAAAAGGCTCATGTAGTGTCCAACCCTCCAGGCTATGCCCTTGCTTTTTTCTGCTCAGCTGCACGGACACATGTTCCTTGTTTCTAGATCTGTGGCATGATCCCAGTTAATCTCATTAGGGGTAATATAAAATTATCAACAACAGGATGGGTAAGACCAATCTATAACCAAATGGGATAGGATATTTCAAGCATAAAAAGGGAAAGTAGCTAGGCTTAAAATGGCTCACAAGGGCAGCTAACCCAGTCTTACCTAAGAACCTATAAGTAGACGGTCTGGGCCAAGAGAGTGCAAAGTGTAAATAAAATACAGGAAAGCAGCAACTAAGTATACAACAGCTAAAACAGTAAGTAAAGAGAATAGAATATTGCATCTGTTTACACATGGTTTCACTGACTTGGGAGATTCAGTCATTGAGAAAATTAACTTATTCACCTATCAATGATTTTTCTAACTGCTTATTGAATGGAGACAAAGCTCATAAATAGAAAAGCATCCCAGAGAATAAAGCACTTCTTTTCCTCTGACACACTAACTCTTTAAGTCGCTTAGATGTAGACTGATTCTCTCCTTAAACATCCTTGATGTACATCCACCATTAAAGGTACCACAAATAAAAGTGGCCATTTGAATCACTCCAGTAGTTTGGCATCTTATGGTTTCCCCAAATATTAAAAACATTGATAAAATTTCTAGTAGTAAAGGAAGTACCTGTATATAAATTTCTACAAAACGAGTGTGCCTCACAAATAAGACATCCTGAATCCATGTGTAGAACCTTTTCCATTTGTCAGCATAAGACTTTCTAGTGCTAGGGTGTCTGGCCTCATGTATAACATCTAGTAACTGTTTACTGAGGCTGGCAGATTGATCAGTGGTTAGGGAATAAGCCAAGCTGCCAAATTGAGGGTCTGCAATTGGAGATGCATGAATTCTCCTTTCCTCTGGGTCAGGAGGGTTGGGGTCTGAGTGAGATGCCATTGTGGCAGTGAAAAAAGGCTGTGCAGCAGTGGGTACCAGTGCTGGCAAGGCCAGTCTGGAGCAATAAGAATTGTCCTTGGTTTTTCCTCTCTTATTTTGAGCAGTACCCTGGCAATGAGAGGTAGTGGAGGAAAGGCATAGACCGATAGATTGACCCAGTGGAAGGACAGGGCATCCACTTTCCAAGCCATGTTGTGATGCTCCCTGGTGTAGAACCTGCTGAGCTGATAATTGGTGTGGGAGGCAAAGAGGTTGACCTTCGGGGTGCCCCATTTCTGAGTTATTAGGGTGAAGGCTCTTTTGTCTAGCTGCCATTTGTGTGGGTCCAGAAGATTTCTGCTTAAGTGATCTGCCATAGAGTTTAGAAAACCTGGCAGGAATTGTGCTAACATGCGTAGTTTCATGGCACAGGCTGTGTGCCAAAGGGTTATGACCAGCCTGCCTAGAGGGTAGGAGTGAGTCCCTCCCTGCTTGTTGATATAGCACATCACAGAGGTGTTGTCTGTTTTGATCAGGAGAGCCCCTGGGGAGAGAAGGGGCCTGAAAGGTGTCAATCCATTCTGGACAGCTAACATCTCTTTTTGGATGATGTGCAGATGGATTTGCTGTGGGTTCCATTGGCCCTGTATGCACTTGTCATCCAGGTGTGCACCCCAGGCATAGTCTGATGCATCTTTGGTGAGAGTCTGGTCGGCAAGGGGTGATGAGAAAGGTAGTCCCTTTTTGTGAGAGCATGCTGCTGCCCACCAAAGAAAATCTTTCCTGAGGCAAGGTATCATGGGTATAAGACTTTCCAGGTCTTGAGAGTGTTGACACCAAAGGCTTTTTAGGTACCAATGAAGTTTCCTCATATGCAGTCTGGCATATAGAATGAGTAGAATGCAAGATGCCATGAACTCCAGAGCTTGCAGGATTTTCCTTGCAGATAACTGCAGTCTGGTGGCTAGTTTTGAGAAGTAGGCTGTCAGGTAAGTTTGCTTTTCTGGTGTAAGGAATGCAATCTGGGATGCTGTGTCCAGGTTTGCTCCCAGGAATATAGTCCTTTGAGTTGGTACTAGTTTGGATTTTGCATTGATAGTGTACCCTAGGGAGGTCAGTAGGGACTTTACAAAGGCCAGGTGCTTGAGCAGCTTTTCCTGACTTCTGCCTGAATTAGGCAGTTGTCTAAATATGAGTAACTTTGGATATTCCTTTGTCTGCAAAAGGCAATGGCCAGAGCAGACATTTTGTGAAAACTCTGGGAGCAGTAGATAACCCAAAGGGAAGTGCAGAGAACTGAAAGTGCATAGATCCTGCCCTAAAACATAGGTATTTCCTCCATGATTCCCTGATAGGAATGTGGAGGTAGGTCTCTTTTAGGTCTAGGGTGGCTAGCCAAGCATCCTTGGAGAGCATGGGTAGCAGTTGCTGGATGGTGAGCATTTAGAATTTTGGTATCACCAGGAAGGTGTTTAAAATGGATAGATCGAGGATGGGGCACCAGGTGCCCTCTTTTCTGGGTACCAGAAAAGTCTGGAGTACAAACCTTGGCCTTTCTGTTCTGCAGGAACGTGCTCTATTGCCGTCATAGAGAGCAGGGAAATGACTTGCCTTTGCACCTCTAGCAACTGGTTTGGAGGTAGATCTGGGAACCCTTCTGAGATTGAAAGAGTGTGGAAAGAAAATGTGTATCCCTGGGACACTATGTTGAAGACCCAGTGGTTGTTGGTAATGGTGGCTCAGGTGCTTGCATGAAAGAAGAGTTTTCCTCCTAAGGGTAAGTGAAGGTGGGCAGAGGGAGGGGGTGGTGGAGGAAAGTCATTGTGAGTTCTTACCATGAGGGGGTGGCTTAGAACTCCCTGTTTTTAAAGTGGAGGAAGTTCACTGTTTTGATCTCTGCATCCCCTGTGGCTGCTGTCTGGGAGGGTCTGCTTCCACTGGGACTGGGCTGAACTGAGTTGGTGGGAGTAGGAAAGGACCAGTGCTTGGAGGGGCAATGCCTACTGAACCTGGGTGGCTGGACCTGTAAGAAATCATTAACTGTCTGCACAGATTTAGCTTTTTCTTCCATCTTTTTAAAGACCTCCTCTGCCTTCGTGCCAAATAAGTTGTCTTTGTGCAAGGGTGCACCCAACAATTTAGATTTAACATGGTCTGGCAAGGACTGTTCCTTAAGCCATGTATGCCTTCTAAGGACAGAACCAGTGACTGCTGCCCTGCACGAAGCTTCTAGGGTGTCAAAACCATAGTGTAAGGTGTGTTTAGTTACTTGACTTGCAGAATGCATTAACTCTTGTAACTCTTTAGATTCTGCACAAGCAAGAAAGGAAGACAATTTTTGTTTGTGGAGTTCCATGGTATTTTGTTGAAATTATAACATATGGAACTGGCAATTTAGTGCTCTGATAGCAAGAGTAGCAGAGGTGTATACTTTTTTACCCCATCTGTCTAATGCTCAGGAATCCCTATCTGAGGGGGTGGGATTCTTAGCAGAGGTTGCTTTAATACCTTTAAACCCTTGAGAAATTACCTCAGGGACAGGAGTAGGATTTTTTAAAAGAAATTTGTGTGAGTCAGGGACTCGGTAATACCTGTCAGGTTTTTTGGGTGCAGGAGGTAGGGTGTCAGGAGTCAAACTGGATTCCAGGAAAACATCATCCACAACATCCAGGACTGGGGGAATGGCCAGGGGGTCTGTGCTGTGGAAGATCTAAGAATTTCCTGAGTCTCTTTTTAGACTGAGGGTAGTCCTGACATTCCCATTGGAAATGCTCTGTTAAGGGATGAAGGGTTTCCCCAAAGGAAAAGTCCTTGAGTGGAGAGGCTGAGGGAATGGAATCCTCTGCATCAGAATCCTCATAAGCAGATAGGGGTTGCATGTCTTCATCTTCAGATGCATCAGAGTCATTTGACTCTTGTTCAGACAAAACTACTGGGGACAGATCCACTTTTCTTTTGGAAGGGGTAGCTTGGCTTCCCCTGATAAGCATGATAAGGTCTTCCGCCATTTTAAGCAATTGAGACTGAGGCAAGGAAGCAGGTGTCTGAGAGTGGGTCATTGGTTTCTTGGGTGTGGTTTGTACCCTGGTCCTTAGAAACTTGGTTGTTTCCGAAAGAACTGTAGATGTGAAAGAAGTCATCAGTTTGTGTTAAGAATCGGTAGTGCAAAGTACCTCCTCATTAGCCGGTGTCTGCTCAGTGGCTCCAGACCCATCCAAGGGAGAGACAACCACAGGATCCTTAGCTGAAGAAGACTTTTGCAACATACCAGAATCTGAAAGGGTCTCGGTAGCAGCCTGCGAATCCACAGAAGCGGGAATCAGGGGCTGCGAAAGCACCTCACTGAGGACCAGAGAAATGATGACTAGCTTCACGGAAGCATCATTGGTAGGTTTGGACTTGCACGGTCTGTCTCTGTCTTTATCCTTATGTTTTTTTGGAAGATCTGCTGTCGGATTGCTTACCAAAGCCATATTGGAATTCGAGGACTGTAAGCGAAAATATCTAGTTACAATAAGGGTCCAATGACATATAGTTCTGGTATTGAACAAAGCACAAAAGCGACAGCGGGGGACATCATCATTTGGGCCTAAGCAAGTGATGCAGTAAGAATGAAAGTCTCGGTGTGGTATTTGCTTTCCACAGGTGAGACAATTGTTAACTTTTTCTGACATCGGTTAGAGGGGAAAAAAAGGATCCCCAATGGGGTACTTAGCTTTAGAAGTCTTCAGCTTCAATTGGAAGATGAAACTCAGGTAGCAGCTGACCGGCACTCGTGCGAACTACTTCTGCTTTGGGCTCCGCGGCAAGAAAGACTGATGTAATGACGTCGGCTGCCTTACTTTATACTACTGATGACCTGACGTCAGTCCTGAAGCAACAGTAACTGACACAGAAATACTAACCCTCTGCTATTCGGGCCGGCCGAGGGCTACCCTGGCAGGGATAACCCAAATGTGATGACTGCAACAGTGAAACACGAAGAACATCAGCTGAATGGCAATCCTAACAAAATTTTCAAAGAGTATTCAGTACTGCACAAGGCTGTGATTTATTACTAGCCAGAAAAATACAACACCTAAATAAGTTAAATACATTTTCAACATTCTGTACTTGCATGTATAATTTTGCATTCTCTACTTTTGTTTTACTTTTTTTTCTTTTCTCTTTTTCTAGTAAAGTGGTAACAAATTATAACAGTATCAGCCATTATTACCATCCGCTATTATAAAAGTATCATGTATTATTTGCACATGGTTTTCTTGGAAATAACATATGCATAGTTCTGTTTTTGGGCAAGTCATAAAAATGCACCAATGCAATTTCAGAAAGAGTGGATTTCACCACAATTAGAATTGATTGTTTTAATAAGATGTCAGTTATTGCTAGTTACCTACAATATTTGTTTTTCTACCACTGTATTCAGCTTCCCTTATGAGTCATTGAGTTACTATATTTCATAGGTTTATAGGTTCATACTAGGCTATCTGCCCTAGGGTATTTATAAGCCTAGCCAGAATGTGCTTGGCTTTCGCCACCCATTTTAAATTAATTTTGCTATGCCCTTTTTCGAGGTTAGTATACTGTGCCTCTGTCTAACAGTGACACAGAAGTGATACCTGGGTTAAACCTACGATCTCCCATCCACTCATCAAGGTTCCTCTTGAAGAGAGTCAATGAGGGACTCTGCCTAACCTGGACTGGGATTTTATTCCAGAGTGAAGGGAGCCTCTGGGTTATGAATCTGTCCCTCCAGCATGTCCTATTTATTTCAGTGCTGAGGTTCAAGTCTCTCGAGCACGTAGCTCGATGGGATTTGGATTTTCTGAGGTGCAGCATGTCCATTAATTCTGGGTTGGACATGGCTTTATACGTCAGGCACAGATCGCCCCTGAACAGGTGGTATGCCACTGAGTAGAGCTGGAGTTTCTTTAACCGGGCAGCATATGGCATCTGTTTGAGCCCTTTGATCCTCTTGGTGAGGTACTTTTGGGGTCTTTCCAGTTGCTGCAGGTGTCTGGTAAGGTACATCCCAAAAGGGGCATTGTACTCAATTATGGGCCTGATGAGGGATGAGTAAAGATGCACGATGACCTCCCTGATCTAGATGTGAATCCCTTCATGATTAGGTGGGCTATATAAAATGTTTTTCTAACCACTTTGGCCACATGGTTGTCAAATGAGAGACTGCTATCAACTTGGGTCCCCAGGTCCCTAATTACTTCTTCTGTACTTAATGGATTACCACCTATGTGGTAATTTGTGGGCACTTTGTTTTTGACAAAGGGGATGACTATACACTTTTTGGCATTTAGCTTGAGGCCATGGCTCTGGCACCAGTTGTCTGTTTCTATGAGGCCCTTTTGGAGGATGCTTGTGTCGGCTGGAGAGTCGATTATGGCACCCAGTTTGCAGTCATCTGCGAACTTGGTCAGCCACAGTCCTTCCGTGTTGGCCTGTACCTCCGAGAAATATATACCGAACAAGAGAGGTTCCAGGACTGAGCCTTGTGGGACGCCACTTGTAACTGGTTTGGAGTCTGACATGGCTCCAGCAATTCTAACCATGTGGGTTCTGTCCTTGAGCCAGTTTGCAACCCATCTAGTGACATAGGGGTTTATATTTAAGCTGGTGAGCTTATCTATAATGCCCGAGTGGGGTATTGTATCGAAGGCTTTTGCGAGGTGCGGGTAGGCTGTGTGGACCACCTTTCCCTCATCAATGGCCTTGGTGACTGTTTAAGAAGCAGGATCTGCCCTTAACAAAGCCGAACTGGGTAGGATCCAGTGTCTGTAGGTCCCCAATATCTTTATTTATGAGGTCCATGATGATCCTTTCCAAAGCTTTGCAGACCAAGCTAGTCAGGCTTATGGGGCGATAGTTTCCAGGATCCGTTGAGGCACCACCTTTGTGGAGAGGGACTACTGTTGCTGTACGCCACTCTTTGGGTACATATCCTGTAGTAAGGCTGAGATTGAACAGTAGTTTTATGTTTGGGTTTAGCTCTTCTTGGTGTTCATGTAGGACACAGCCCAGGACACTGTCTGGTCCCATTGATGCTGTGTTTTTTGCTTTGGAGAGGGCGGCTCTTAACTGAGCATCTGAGATGTCAGGGGGGCAGCACTCTGCTGGGATAGATATTTGCCCTTTTGGTGGGGAGAGGGGGGGGTTTGTGCTGAACCTGTCAGCTAGGATGTTGGCAATGTCTGTGGGTTCGGTGTATTTTTTGTCATTTTGGACTAATTCTGAGCATATCTGGGAATTCCCACCAGGTTCCTAACATAACTAAAGAAAGCCTTGTGATTATCCTTAGTGTCCTGTGCAATTTTTCTCTCGAAGCTGGCCTTAGACGATTTTATGAGTGCCCGTAGTTTTTTGCTAATACTGATCAGAGATGCCTTCCCTTTTTGGGATTTTGCTCTATCATTTAGTAGCTTCCTCCTTTTATTGTAGTTTGTTTATGGCTGGGGTCCACCAGACAAGACGTCTGCCTTTGGAGGATTGGGTCTTGGTTTTATTTGGGATTGCATGATCCATGCATTCCTGAAGGTGTTCATAGAATGCATTTATAAAGGATTCTGCTGTCTGGGCCGTATTTTCCACAGGCCTGGGGGCTTTGAAGGATTCCACCTCGGTTTTGAGGAGTGTGAGATTTGCTTTAGAGAAGTTTTTCACTGTGGTTTTCTGGGCAGGAGGTGGGGTCGGGATGTGAATATCCAGTGAGATTAGTTTATGGTCTGATCTTACCAGTGAGGGATACACTTCTGGTCTGGAGCATAGAGTCCCCATGTTGGTGATGATCAGGTCCAGTATGTTTTCCCCTCTTGTGCGAGTGGTAACAAGTTGTTCCATAGCATTTGAGTTTATAAATTCTAGGAACCTTTGGGCTAGGGTGTTGGAGCTAGAGCAATGCTCCCAGTCTATGTTTGGGTAGTTGAAGTCGCCCAATATAATGGTGTTTGGAGAGACCTTCATATTTTCCAGTGTTCTCAGGAATTCCGAGTGGGGTTCCTAGGTTTGGGAAGGTGGTCTGTAGCAGGCTATAAACTGGAAGGCAGTTTTACCCACTGTTAATTGCACATGGATAGTCTCTGATGCTTCGTGCTTTGCCACCAACCTGGAGGTGTGGGTATATTTGACGAATATTGATACTCCCCCTCCTTTTGTGGTTCAGTCCAAGTTTTGGGGCCGAAAAGCATGGTATGAGGTATAACCTGGTAGTGCTGGGGTGCTCTCGGGAGCCTTGAACCAGGTTTCTGTTACTGCACAGATATCGATGTTCTCCATGCAAAGGAGAGTTTTGAGTGCGTGCATCTTGAGGTTTAGACTTCTGGCGTTGAGTAGCATTACTCTTAGTTTCTTATCCCTTGTGATACCTATGGAGGTGGGTTTGTCTTTTGAGCCTTGCCTAAAAAAGGCACTATGGGGTTAGCAAGAGCCTTTGCCAATATCCAAAAGCCCAGGGGTGACAGGTGCAAGCCATCCCTAGTGAAGCATCGTGGCTTGTTGAGCATGTCATCCCAGGCTGACAGGCATAGGATCCCCTTTGAATGACACCAATACTTAAGCCAATTGTTGAAATTGATCATCTTGTCTTCATATTGTGGGATCATTCTTGGTGAGGGTAAGATGCTACTCAAGGTCAGGGTCATACCGGCCTGGGCTACATGCTCCTAGAGCTCCTCTATGTCTCTTTTCATGTAGTCCACGGAGGTACGTCTCAGGTCATTCACACCAGCATGGACAATGATTGAGTCATATTTGTACTTGCCTTGGAGTGACCTGAGTGCTTGTGTTATGTGGTGGATCCTAGCGCCCGACAGGCAGCTCACCGTGACCTTCTCCTTGTTCAGCCTGGTGAGCGGGACGTCAGTGTGCCTGACGATAGAGTCACCTATTACAAGTGTATCAGGTGTGCAGTTTAGCCTTAAGGGCTGTGACTGTTTGGCACACTGGCTTTGTGAGCTATGTGTTGCACGTGTTTTGTTTTGGGGTAGCGGTTGCTTGGGTGTCTGCTTTGGAGGTCTCTGCTGCTTAGGCAGATTTTTATTTAGAGCCTCCGAGTATGTTTTTGTGTGTTTATGTGTTTGGTTTGCTGTCGTGGTAGGTTTATGTGAGACTGGGATTGTAGTGAGTGTGGTTTCCTTCTCCTCCTGACTGGTTACGCCAGTACTGAGTTGAGAGAGCTTAGCCTCCAGTTTGGCTATATGGATTCATCTCTCACATGTGGTGGAATTTGTTGGGAGGAGGAGAGGGTTGTCTGTGTACATGAGGCAGTTGTAACATTGCTTCAAGATTCCCAGATTCACCAGCTGGACCGGAGAGGAGATTGACAACTGTCCTTTGGACATGCTAGAATAGCATTGGGAATTCCTTTATAATTGAAAAAAAGGGCCAATGGGGAACAAGGTACTCAAGGGGAGTTTGTGAGGGTGTAGTGCTTTTAATTTTTTAGTGCTGACTTATATAATTGCTTTAGTGAGAAAGTGCCAGGTAACTTAAATGCAATGTGTTACAGGTAACTTAAATGCAAAAATGACAAACAGTAACTTTCTTTTAAGTGAAACAAGGAAAGAAGTACAGTAAGCAATGCAGATATCACTAGGGATCCACAGAAGCACTGAAAAGCCACGTTTTAGGTGGTATTAGCGTTTTAGGGAAATAACAAGCAAACAAACAACAAGCATACAAACAAAGCTAGATTCAGCAGGCCTGGATCTAGTCTATGCTACAGCAAACAAGGTGTACCAATTTCAGTAAGAAACAGTTGAAATATGCAGGCACTATAAGCCTTTAACCAGAAATTCCCAGCTCAGAAGGGCAGAGTCCAGCCTCTCCTCCCACAAGAGTGCAGACCACAAACCTTCTTAATGTAAAATAACTGGCCTGAAGCCCAAGTGCTTAAACCAGAACTAATACACTTTTAGAATAACAGACACTGAGCCCTCAATCAGCAGTTCCCAACTTAGAAGGATGTAAGCTACCTGTCCTGCCACCACAGTGCAGGCCACAAACCTTCCTAATGTAAAACAACTGGTCTGAAGCCCAAGTGCTTAATCCAAAAGACTTAGAACGATAGCTACACTTTAATCAAGTTACTACCAAGCAGTAGTAAATACAATTGAATACTTTAAAGAATGCCTGGATTAGTGCTCAAGTTATACAAACAAAGCTAGATTCAGCAGTCCTGGATCTAGTCTACGCTACAGCAAATAAGGTGTACCAATTTCAGTAAGAAGCAGTTCAAATATGCAGGCACTATAAGCCTTTAACCAGAAATTCCCAGCTCAGAAGGGCAAAGTCCAGCCTCTCCTCCCACAAGAGTGCAGACCACGAACCCTTTTAATGTAAAATAACTGGCCTGAAGCCCAAGTGCTTAAACCAGAATTAATACACTTTTAGAATAACAGACACTGAGCCCTCAATCAGCAGTTCCCAACTTAGAAGGATGTAAGCTACCTGTTCTGCCACTACAGTGCAGACCACAAACCTTCCTAATGTAAAACAACTGGTCTGAAGCCCAAGTGCTTAAACTAAAAGGCTTAGAATGAGTTACATTTTGTTGATTTCTCTATATCAAAGTAAGTGTGCACTAAAGAACTAGAAGCTAATACCAAAATAAGCATTTTTTTCAGGATGGCAAGCCATTCTGTACACCATCACACCCTGCTAGCTCTTCCTTATATATTTGGCTGTAGGAAAAAGTCTATTTCACAGTGCATCAGTCTTGCACAAACAACATTTCAGTATGCCTTAGTAGACAGAAACACATAAAAAAACAAATGCAGATTTGAATAAAACAGTTTTAATCAAACTCCAATTGATCTAATCAACTTAACAGTCCTGCCAGAAACAAGCAAACAGACAAAAAAAACCTCCCCAAAATATACATAAAAACATTTTTTTTTGAAAATGCATCCTCAACACTCTGTACCTCAAGCAAGGAAATAATTTTTAAGAGAGAAAAATATCAGTTCAGTAAATCACAGCTGACAAAACAATAAACACAATACACACATGTAAATATAATTTCAACTGTAAGGAAAGATTAAAGTGACAGAACACACATGTAAAAATGACTTCAACTGTAAGTAAAGATTAAATTGAAAACAATTCACAAGTATAAATACAACCAACTATAAGGAAATATTATTTTCATCAGTTTTTACTGGGCATTTGACACCCCGACCCCATGTGCAAAATGGAAAAAAGGGGTTGAGGATGGATGGTTGGATTTCATCCGATATTTTTTCTTGCTGATTTCTACTTATTCTTATAGCATTTCTTCTGTAGAAATACATTATACCTAAAGTTATACCCCTGGAAGATTAATTATGTATCTCAAAAGTCACAAATTTAACTAAAATAAATGCAGAACTGTACACAATAAATTCAAGTGTGTACAGACATGACACGTTGTCAAAGGGATGGTATGCAAAACTGTCAGCACTAGCACTACCTACAAACATGCTGTGTGGCATGAATACATGCAGAACCATACACTAGATGTAAGAACGAGTATTCAATACAGTGCCATTTACAGCAGATGCAGATATTTGTATATTGGTAAAATTGTGGCAGGGAGTGGGGATTCTACCTCACATTCTATTAAACAACAAATGTACTTCATAAGAAACTGAAAATAA
Organism: Protopterus annectens; assembly: GCF_019279795.1. Classification (NCBI taxonomy): domain Eukaryota; kingdom Metazoa; phylum Chordata; order Ceratodontiformes; family Protopteridae; genus Protopterus; species Protopterus annectens. Next base: position 411,226,072 of record NC_056737.1, on the reverse strand, counting down.
CTGTCCACTATGTTTAGTATGAATACATTCAAACATATCATCTATCACCAATGACATGAATTTTGAATATAATTGCATAACCTAGCTATGACTGCCATATCTGTACCACTTCTACTCCACCTTCTTTGATTTTATTCTTCCTTTTCTATTCTACTTATCTAACTGTTCCTATATTTGATTTGTTAGAATATCTATGAATATACTGTCAGATTTTCTACATTTACCCGTGAATATAAATCACTGTTCATTGCATATAGTACAAATGGAACATTAGTTGCAGTGAGTGGTATAACAGGACAGGAAACACTGTAAATGACAAGGTATTACTTACTAAGCAAGACAGGGCAAAGCCTAAAGAAATAGATGAGATATGGCTAAAACTTGTATCCTATAGCCACCTTAAACATCAGTCCAAAATGAAACAAGAAACCAGAAACACGACCGAAGAACTGACCTCAAGCATAGAAAATGAGCAGATGCTTATACTCAAGGGACAGCCTTATACTTATCAGATGTAGTAAACAATGAAATGCTGCAAACCATACTTGGGAGCATTCCAAAGAGTAAAGAAAACATCATTAGCCAAGAACACTTTCCCTAATCAGCAGCAAGTTTCTAATCTACTGAAATATAGAAAACAAGTGAACAAATAATATTTCTAACCACTGCTGAAAATACTACACATTTCAGCAATGCACCTTACTGGATTTTGGATGGTACTTTAGAGCACAGAATTTTGCTGATGGTGAAGAAAGCTGCTTGTGCAGCCCAAGTGACCAGATTAAAGCCTTTCTCCATTAATGCATGAGAAATTGCCCTTGACCCTTCCTACGGTATATTGGTATTACACACTGGCATTATTTAAAAAGAAATGTGTTATATTTCTTTTAATAGTGCCTCTGTTTAAAGCAAATCTCATTCGTTATGTGACCTTCTGAGGAATTATAAGTCAGAAGGGATGGCTTCCAGATATACTACTCATGCATTTACTTATTAACATGGCATACATTTGCCGTACATTGAGCTGCTGCAGTTTGTGCTACTGAAGACTGGCAGCAACGTGAAATGCAGTATGCAATTTTAATGTGAATGAAATGCTCAGTTTAAATTAAAACAAAACAACCAACATAAAAACTTCAAACCAGTGAAGTTGAAGAGAGGGATTAAATTAAAAAATAAAAATGTTGCACATATGCTTGGCCACTTAGCAGTGAAAAGAATGGATGCCATAGATATGATGGAAATGTTCAGTAACTGCAATGATGTGTTTTTGACAATGGCTACCAAATTCTTTGGTGTTGGATACTTTATTTTACATCCTGAATGGAGTGCAGTGCTCTTCAGTAAGAATTAAAACTTGTCCACACTACACCATACAATTAAAACCATGCCATTATTATTTCCACAACTTTAAACCATACATATACATGTTGGTAATACTAGCACCTAGATGTACAGTACTACCTCTAACCAATTTGCTAATGAAAATAAAGACAACAGAATAAAAATAGTTGCTTAATCAGCTCCTTTTAAGTGGCTGTTGACATAACATAATATACTCCACTACAATCATAGCACGTTTGCAGGTGGGGCAGATCAATGTACTATTGATGAAGCCCCATATAATCTGTGTGCTCTTTGCTGCCTTCTCTTAAAGCACTTTTGATAAATATATTGAAGTTTACGTGATTTGGAACTTGGTGTGCTACTCTTCATGATGACACCACGTTATGCAACTTAGGAACTCCCACAGGTAAGCCATTAGGTTTCTTTCTTTCATCTGTACCAAAAATATGGGAGAAGATATAAAACCTAGGCCTCACTATACAGTAAAGTACAGATATGGCTTTCAAATAGCTCATAAAATATGATGTTTATCTATGGAAGTATATACTTCTGCCCAAGAAACCAAAGAAATATATGCTGCAAAGTACACATCTGACTTTCATTCGGCTTACAAAATGTGGTCTTTTGCTATGGAAGTATAGATATTTGCCCAAAAACCCTAGTAACACCTAATGCATTCCCTGAACTAGCAGCATAGGACATAAAACAACTTGCCAACTAGTTCAGAAACTCCTCTGTACTAGATGAAATCATAGAAGAATGTTGTCAACACCTAATATGTATCCATTCTCAAACCATTATACCAGATACAGGGCCAGCACAAATGTGCAACAGTTTGGGTTTCCATGCTAGATTGTTTTGAAAGACAACATAATCTTTTTTATCTGCATGCTTTTTACTCCCATGACTGCTGACGATAAAGTGACCAAACATGAGCCCATTCACTCCCTAGTGGTTAGGGTTCTGCCAAGATTCACTAGGAGAAAGCCCTTTGGAGAGGAAATCATCTAGGCAGCCATGAGTCTTCTGTATTCATGCTAGCATCCTGGCAATGAGGACATGTGAAATTGCCTGACCCACACACTAGGCAGGTGGATGTGTAACCCTCATCAATGCAAGGTCCACTACACCTTCTCATGATTTTTCTCTGTAAAATCTTACTGCCAGTCAATGGTTTTGTGTACAACATGTATTCCTCCACGTAATGGGGTCAGCTTCTTCTTCTGAAAGAATATTATGACCTACAACTGGCTTTGCTACCTTCCCCATAGGATGAGCATGCTGATCCTCCCTGTCAGTGCCAGCAAGCATCCCAGCCACTAATTAAACTCTGGTCACCTGGGCTTTAGTCAGGACTTTAGCTCTCTATGCCAGTGTAGCTGATCAAAAGACAAGACAAACGTTCTCATGTGTTAATAATAGGCATCCAGCTGGTTGTGTGGTTGATAGAGATAAAACTGACCACCACTCAGATGACCTAGGATTGACTAGTGACCTGGGCTCTAGAGGTGCAGGCAGAAGGAGTGAATGGCTATTGACAACTTAGCCATCATGGTTGAAGGCATGCAGATTGAGCCCACCTTTTTCTACTGATCTATAGTAGTGGTTAGGGGATGAAGCAGCAAGCAGGATCATGACATAGTTTGAGAGACATCAGTTAGTACTCATTACTGTAGCAGAGAGCTGGTGCTTGCATGCAACTGCACATGTGTCTTGGCCAAGTAATTGTGCCTTTCATTTTGAGGAAAGGCACATCAGGGTCAGCAGATGGTGGGGGGGGGGATTGGGTATATATAAAAAACAAACAAAATTCCTCCTTGCTCTTTGTCAGATTGGATATGTAGTTCTGTGGCCTGCAGACAGTATCCCACCCTTAAGTTTGAGTAGTCCTGATCTGGGGAAAAAGCCAGAATTTCAAGTTATTGGGATGAAGGCATCCCCCTTTTTGGGATGGAGAGAATGTGAGGGATGCAGAGCATAACCAATCCCTCCAGTTAGTTTACATCTTAGTGTGGAAAGAATGGTCTTAATCAGTAGGAGGGTGTTAATGGTTGGCAAGTATGAAGGAAAAGAGCAATAACAAATGCATACAATGTGTATTCCACTGTTTGCAATATAGAACAAAGGTAGCATAAATATTGACCATACTATGAACTTCTGAAGAGTGCCTACTAAAGGGTCCCTGTACTTGCACAAAATATCTTCTTTTAGAATAAATAATTACTGGATATGAAATGGCATGCATTACTCCCTAAAAATGTGTCACAGTTTATTTATTTATTCATGTTGCTGACTAGGAGGTTCAGCTAGGCAATCATTTACAATGCAGATGTGGGGGGAACATCCAGAAATACTTTCACAAAAAACATATCATAGCAACTTATAAAAACATTATTCTGAGGGGGATAAACAGCTAAGACTAAGTAACTTATACTGGCTGTATTACACAGAAGAGGAAAACAAGATTCTGTAAGTCAATGCATCAAACCACAACTGCAACATTGAAATATACAGGTGAAGAGTCAGCATGAAAGCAACTGTGGCCTATGGGGGAACATACAAATATTCAGTAAAAACAATATATTCACCTGGACCACTCTCAGATAACACCAACCTTCCTAGTCACTCTAGTCTCAACACCCCTACACATCCAATCCACAAAAGAAAAAAATCAGACCTATTGCTAGTGAACATTAATATTAGAAGTATTGCCAAGAAATTAGACATCATCCATGCCACTCTAGCTACATACTCCCCAGACATAGTAATAATCACTGAAATGTGACTAAAACCAGGTACAAAAGATGATGAAATACTACCCCCCAGGTTACTCCATACTGCGGGTGGATAAACTCAACAAAAGAGGAGGTGGAGTTGTTATCGTCTTTAAAGACCATCTCACTTTAACTTTCCTTGACTGGAAAACCCCACATCTCGACAGTGCAGAAATCATCTATACCACACTAACTATAAATTCAAGAAAAACACAACATAATTGGCTGCTATATCCCACCTGGAAATAATGCCCCAATTATAGAACATCTACTGCAATGTGATAGCAGACAAGCTGAACAGAGCAATCCTAATGCCTCACGAGTGGTCTTTCAATCACAATGTAGCGGAAATGATTTTCCGAACATGGGGACAGCCTTGCTGCGATCTCTTTGCCACTCTCATGAATGCCAAGTGCAGCAACTACTTTACCCTAATCCCCCCTCCGGGGAAGACACCGAGAGACGCACTTGCTCATGATTGGCCCTCGGGACTTCTATATGCTTTTCTTCTCATACCCAGAGTAATTCAAAAAGCACAATATTCGGGAAGCAGGATAATTTTCATTGCTCCTTACTTGCCTTGCAAAGTTTGGTTCCCCTTCCTTTGGCCTCATCTTCAGGAGAAGCCTTGGACTCTGGACCTAGTGCCAGATCTGCTGACTCATATGTCAGGGGAGCTTCATCCTTCTCTCCACACCCTAACATTGACAGCTTGGCTGCTCCACTTTCCAATTTAGTCAGGCTTCCCATTTTCACTCCTACAGTTCAAACATAAAGCTTCCACTAGAAAGTTGTATTCTAGTAAATGGAAATGGTTTTCCTTTTAGGCTCAAGACAGGAACATTGATCCTTTTTCTGTACCTATTCATTCTATTTTGGAATTTTTGGTGGAACTGTTCCAACAAGGCTCAGCAGCAACCATCAGGGTTCAACTCGCTGCAATTTCAAATTTTCACATTGGTGATTCTACTTCCAACTTAATATCACATAGGTTGTGTAGAGCATTCTTAAAAGGTGCCTCTTTATTAAGACCTCCTTTTAAGGAACCCTTTTCTCCTTGGGATTTAAATTTTGTTCTGTCTCATCTCACGTTACCACCTTTTGAGCCCTCGTCATCTTCAGACCTCAAGTTCCTTTCCTGGAACACCTTGTTTCTAGTGGCTATAACTTCTCCTAGAAGAGTGTCAGGGTTGCAAGATATTTCTATTAAACTGGCATATTTGATCTTTCATAAGGATAGGGTATCCTTACATACTAACCCATCCTTTCTACCCAAAGTCTCTTCTCCAAACAACATAAACCAATCTGTAGAGCTTCCAGTGTTCTTTCCTAATCATACCAACAAGGCAGATTACATCAACTGGACATGCATAGACAACTCAGATTCTATTTGCATAGGACCAAAGACTTCAGAAAATCTGACCAATTATTCATATCCTTCTCTGATGCAAAAAAAGGAAGCTCAATTTCTCCCATTTTAAAGACAATTTTATTCCATTTGTCCATTATATTCTTTATCTTATTTACACAATTAGTATAATTATAATTTGACATATATTTAATATTATCAATTATGGTTATTTGCAAGTAATTCATTTTCTTTTCTTTAATGATATATTTAAGGAACTTATTTGGGATTTTATTCTTATTTATGTTTATTAGTAAAATTTTTGTTTTGTTATCATTAAATGTTAAACCAGATTTTCCTTGAAATAGTTCAATTGCTAAAAAAGTTGCAGATATAGATTTATTATCACTCAGTGTCAATAAGATGTCATCTGCAAACAACTGAATTTTAGAACTTGAATTCTCCGTTATTTTAATACCTCTTATATCTGTATTTGATCTAATAAAATTAGCAAAAGGTTCTATAACTAGGGTAAAAAGCAGAGTGAAAGAGGATATCTTTGTTTAGTTCCTTTTAATACTTGCATAGAATCAGATGTGAAAGTAATCATTCTGACATATGCAAAGCAATATGTATATAGAAGATTAATAAGATATGCAAAGTTAAAAGAAAACTTGTATTCTTCTAGAACTAGTCAAAAGCACTATTTATATCAAGACTCATTAATGTTAAGTTTTCATTTGTGTTATTTACATAGTCAATTATTGCCATTTTTCTTTTAATATTATCATAGGTGTTTCTATTTAAAATAAACCCAGTCTGATCTTCATCAGTCACAGAAGGTAGAATGTGTTTTAGTCTATCAGCATGAATTGCCATGAAAAGCTTATAATCTAAATTTAGAAGGGAAATGGGTCTGTATGAAGGGCATTGAGTAGGATCCTAGCCTATTTTTAAAATTGGAGAGATAAGGGTACATTTCAAAGAAGGAAGAACATTAATTAAGTCCTTTACTATAAAAAATATGTAATATGTGTAGGGCTTCTTTAGATAACAGCTTGCAAAATTCAGATATAATTCCATGATTACCTGGTACTTTATTAGACTTCAATTTAGAAATTTGGGTTTGATGCTCAGGCATAGAAATTGGTTTGTCAATTAATTTCATTTGGTCATTTGATAGTCTAGTTTTTATATTTTTTCTAATAAATGTTTTGATTGTTTCTTCTGGATCTAGTAGCATATTATTTTGATTAATTTCTTTGTAATATTTTCTGAACTCCTTTAGAATATTTTCTATTTTTGTTACTTTTCTTTCTATGTGTATACATTTCATGTGACTGGATTTACCAAGTAATTTTGCTTTGGTAGCTAGGTTGTGCACAGACTTTGGATTGACAGCAAAGTTAATTAATTACCTTAAACTTCTCAAGATTGATTTTGGTTTTATGATTTGAAATTTCCAGGTATTTGCCATTCAGCTTACTGATCTCTTCTATGTTATTATTTTTATTCTTCTGGTTTTCTAACTTCAACTTATCAAGTTTTCCCTGTATATTATGTAATTCTTTGTCCCCTTGCTTTTTTATTTGATAGCCAATTAGTGATTCTACCAGATATGCTTTTAGAGTGTCCCATACATAGATTTCTGAAGTATCCCTTATATTGTTAATTTCTATAAAAGAGGAACTTTATTTAAGAAAATAGTCTTTAAACTCTTGTAAACCTGTTATATATGCTGGTATTCTTCTTATTTTAACATTATTATTAGAGTTCAAAAGCAATTCAAAAGTGATTGCATTATGATCTGAAAATGGGCAAGTTACAGTCTTGACTTTACCCTGCTTGTCTACTAGTTCATTAGAGATAAAACTCATGGCTAGGAGAATAATGCATAAAGTTTAATGAATTTAGCTCTAAAAATTCTTTTATATCACTAAGATGAAATAATTCAGTAAATTTCAATAACTTTTTTACAGACGTCTGAATTTTCCTTTTACTATTTGTATTAGTATCACTTGGTGGTAATATACAGTTAAAGTCTCCGGCCAAATGATACTGTCTTTTGCATATTGAATTACTTGCCCTAAATGTTGATCAACTGTCTTGACTCCTATTCCTGGAATGTAGTACACATTAGCAAGAGTTAATATCTTACTATTGTATTTTATAGTAGCAGTAAAAAACAAACATTTATCATCTTGATATGCTCTCATAACTTCAGTCATAGGTAAAGAATTCTTCCATAAAATGGCTACTCCCCTTTTTTCTGATTATGTTGTGAACTACATCGTATAGTATAACTCTTAGTATTAAGTCTGTTTATATCTTCTGCTAATAAGTGTGTTTCCTGTAGAAAGATAACCTAAGAATTAAACAGGTTCAGATATGTATTTACGTTACCTCTCTTGCTTCCATTGTTTAATCCATTAACATTTGTAGAAATACAGTTAATAAATGTCATTTGTCCTATTGATCAGAAGCATAAATGTGAAGTTGTTTTATCTGTCCAAAAAAAATTAACTAATACTAATACTAGAGAACAAGAAGAACAAAAAGAATTATTAAGAATTCAATTAGCCAGAGCTGATAAATGACCCGATCTGTTTCAGCGGCAAACAAGATCTGAGGAAGGCACTAGAGCTCATGGGATAGGGATGGAGCCACGAGCTGGTTTAAGACCTCAAGCTTTAGTAAGAGGCCGAGTCGGAACCAAGGATCGGTTCTGAACCTATCAGTAAACAATGAAGACGAAATGGACAACTCACCTGGAACATTATGGTGAGTACATAACTTCTTTTTATTTCTCATAGGTAGTGACACTCTGTTTATAAAAAACTGCTTATTAATGTTCATAAAATAGTACATTCTGGGAGTAGTTCTAGGAACAAAATCATTACATTTGTGGACACTCATAAAAAGGCAATAAGTAAGACTGTCATAAAACAATTACTTCTAAAACCCCTCCTACCCCTCATGGAGTCTAACACTCCATGCTTGAATTGTCTAACCATCCAAGGAAACCAACTCATTCAATATTCTGACAAAGAGTAAGGAAAAAAGACACCCCCAAGCCACTCAACCATAATTATATATAACTCTAATAACAATTATCTAAAAGTATAGCTGTATCCTATGTCTTTATTATTATAAATAAGTAGAACACTTGTTTCATTTTTAGACCTATTTATTAAGAAAAAAACATTTCCTAACAGTCGATACCAAACAAATTATTAAAGAACAAGACAGACTATGATTTACTAGTACAAAGATAAATCCTCAGCATTTTTATTTCTTTGGAACCTCTGTGTGTTTTATCAGTGTGCTCTACCCTTATATATTTTGCCATAAAAATAAAACTTTAAAAATTATATTTGTATTAATTTGTGTCAAATAATACCTTCAAATGATATACACTTTTTTCTGTTTCAGTAAGTGTTTATGCTTCATGTAACATGATATTAATTTTTCTTCGGCTATGCTAGCTTGTATAGCTATGTGTTGTTACAGTGAAATTTGATCTGATGTACAATTAGAAGGTTCCACCTTTTATTTAAATTAACATTCCAAAGTGGCCTATCAAACCAGAAATCCAAGCTTGAACAGTTCGATTCTGTCAGTTTCGGTGGGAATTTAAAGCTATCTCGGGCTGTGTACTTCAAAAGCTTCACATAATCTAGTAAAAGAAGAAAGCTTGAGCCTGAGAGAAAGTAGATTCATTTTTAAACCACATTGAAGCTCTTCACATATGTACAGCCCATAAATAACAATAATTTGCATTACATATAACATCTTTCACTCAAGGATAGAGCTTTAAGTTTGCTTAACATACTAAAACCTCTTTTTTAACCAAACAATCACAAAAGACATGTCTTTAACAACTATATTCACCCCCACCCCTGCCTCACATTTCATTCTGTCTAGCAAAAATAACAGCTTATTATCTAAGACTATATATATATATATAGGCTCTCCAGGCTGCCTTAGAATGCAGTTATTAGTCTTAACAAACCTTCCTTTTAAATATTACTCTAGCAAGTGTTTACTTTGGATATTTTCTATTCATTTTATATTGAAGTGATTGTGATGGTATTTTGTATAATACACTGTTTAAGTAACAGAAATTAAACATTGTTGTTGCATTTCCCAAAAGCATCAAGAAAAACAAGACAGTACTAAAGCCATATGCTGTATTCAAGCCTGTAATAGTAACTATATAAGATAAACAAATTTAAGTTCAACTATGTGGCATGTAGCAGTCTTTTTTATTTCAAAAATAAAATATGCAGTAACTTCTAAGCATGCAATTTCATATAGGAACCTGCAACTTTATATGTTAATATAAACACTGAATGTTTTTGTTAAAAATGTATTTTTTTTTTGTTCCAACTCATAAAAGATATTGTCAATTAACTGTAAAATAAATATGTATAATGCAGAAAAAAGAGTTAAATTACTTTTCATATGCAGTCTTCATTGTCCTCTTATTTTTTTTCTTCTTCTCACTTATCTTGCTTCCATTTGAATCTATATGTCTCTTTGAGGATATATTACTACAATCCATTTGCTCTGTTTGTTAAAGAATTTTATTTGTAGAAATGACAAATCAGGGTCAGGATCTTCGAAGAGTTTAACCCCATTTGTAAGGAAAATCTTTAGTCTGGCCTGGAACAATAAATGTACTTTTACTTGCTTCTTTTTAAGTTCACTAATAAGTGGAAGGAATTGTTTTTTTCCCCATCACTGTTGTTGAATAGTCATTGTCAAAACACACAATATTTCCATCATATTTAAATGGTGACTTAGCCCATGCAGTTTTAAGTACCAATTCTTTGTCTTGAGATGAAATAAACTTCATCACTATAGATCTCAGAGAACAGCCAGGTTTTGCAACAGGTTTACCTATGCACCAATGTGTTCGCTGTATCCCAAAAGAGAGAGCTTTAGGGAGATCTAAAGTCATAGGAAGCCATGTAGTTAAAAAAGAAATCATATTGTTACCTTCAGTACCTTCAGGAAGTCCAAATATACAAATATTATTCCTTTAAGATCTATTTTCAAGGTCATCTACTTTAACTGACAAGATTTTATTTTGCTGCAATAAAAATCCATTGTTGTTTTCTCCTTCATTCAGCCCTCCATCCATAATATTAAGGGATTCTTTGATACCAGAGATCTGATTTTTCTGTACCTGAAGAACCTCAATATTTTTTTTTCCATTTGTTTGAAACAGTCTTTCTTAAAATCATCAAAGTTATTGTCAAATCTGTCCATTTTAATGGTAATTCTTAATACAGAGGCAAAATTGACTGAAGCTCTTTCTTTTATGATGAATCCTGATGCTGCCTTAGTGTAGCTCATATTGCTGCCTGATACAGTGAAAGGAACTACTTTTACACAGTTTTTGACAGGAACATTATTAGATTTTCAAATGTTTTCTTGAAATAATCCTTTAGAACACCAAGGGCTATCGAGATTCACTAGTTTGAATGGTTTAGGATTATTCAAACAAAAAATTTCCAGTCAGAAAAATATCTTTTGTAGCAGAGCAATGAAGAAGTGCTGCTATTCTTGTCTCATGCTGGCCATGCCTAAAGAGTACATCATTGAGCATGTTTAACAGTGTGCTTTAATAAGCATTTCCTGTTGTCACATGGTAAAAGTTGGCAAATAGTTGTTGAAAGTAGGTGCAGACACAAACAATCACAGAAGAATGCTTTGCCAACCAAACATGTTTTCAGAACTGGTATGGAGTATGAGTCCAAACTGGTGAGTGTAAAGATGAAAGTAAGTTGTTTGAAGAAAGTTTCTGATCAGGCTGAATTCTTTCATGACAAGTTCTTTCTCAATATGTAATGTTAGTCACTGAAGGATACCTTCAATAGTGTCAAAAAGAAAGTCATGAGATCTATAGATGAATAAGGCAATCAGTGACTCCATGTGCAGTAAAGAAGCTTTGTAGGCATAGGAATACACTGTAGCATGACCCTCTGTAAACTGTATACTGGTATCTCATCCATTCCCTTAGGACATCGCTCTTGTTGATTGGATTTTACAAAAAAATTGAGTCATGTGTATTGAAGTCTAAGCAGATCTCAGTAATAGCTATTAGGTAATTTTGGCATAAGCAAAACCACCTTAGCAATGGAAGCAAGGATAAGTTGTTGCATATACTGCACATGCTTATGTGTGTCACTCTTATAGTATGAGGACAGGTCTAAATTTCAGTGCATGGACTTGGTGGGATGAAAGATAAAAGCACCACTTAAGAAAATAAGGCCCAGTAACATTCATATTTCAGGAAGGAGTAACAACAAGTAAGTTAATGTTTACTTAGTCAGCTGTATCTCTAGTGGTAAGTGTGCAGTGAGGTTGACTGAAGTGCAGGTGTCCTGAAGGTTATGAGTCAAGTGAGGAGATTATTACTAAGTCAAATTCAACAGCAGGTGGACCTGATCTCAACAATCAAAGCATATTAACGTAAATTTATCAGGGGGCAAGTTGGCAATACCACATTGCTGTTGCCACGTATCATTTACAAAGAAAAAAAAACAAAAGGGGACAAACATGGAGTTCTGAGGGACACTAACAGGAAATGGTAGAGAAATCTATAATTTCCAGTCTGATTCCATGCATTCTTCTCTTCCTTCTAGATAGCTAGAGAATGAATGATGTTCAACAATAGGTCAGTTTTGGACAGGTGACAAAGAAATATCAGTGTCAATGGGCTTGAACAAATGTGTGTGCTGTCCATACTTAGTACCCCTTCCTATCTCTGCCAATATACCCCCTTCATGAGGCCCTGTAACAGTTTTGGCAACTGTACTACAGCTATTTCCCCTTTTCCTTTTCTTGTCTCCAAAAAAGACTACAGCTATTTCTCCTTTTCCTTTTCTTGTCTCCAAAAAAGACTAGCATGATGCTAACTTAACTGCTGCCCTCTTAGCCTCCTGATGGTAATAAGCTTTGTTTATTTTCATAAGATGATGTCGCAGAGTATCTCAAACTGGGTGAAATAAATTTTAAGTGAAGAATGGAGACAATTCCACTTTTATAATTAAAAATAGTGCATTGTTTTGAAAATGGTAACGTCAGATAAGCAAGCCATTTGAAACTTGCCAAGAACAGGATTAATAGTGACAGCATGAGACATTTTCCATTTACATGATATTGTGCATACTTGGTTGAGCTTGACTGCCTGAGTTGTTAGATGTAGGAGTTAGAATAGTACACAGGTCAGACCTCTGTGGGCAAGGTGGTCCAAGTGGGAAAGTGGAATGAACCTTTCTCACTGCCATACTAAAATTCCTTATTCCAGTATCTCTAGAGACATATAAGGAACAAGCATTTCACATGAGCATATAATGTTTCACTAACATAAAGTGCTTGCCAAACTCTTTAATGAAACATAAGAAAGTGATTATACACACATTCTTATTTTTGCATGGGATGCAGTTGCTTGCAAAACCTTCATATCTACAACCTTGTCATCCCATACTATATGATGAGAGGGTCTCCTAGTAATCCTTAAAAGTCTTGTTTGCAAATATTAAGCAGATGCATCTGTATGTTATTTTATTTTTTTATTTTTAGCAAACTGCTTAATGGAATTCACTAAGGAAGATTTCTGTGCAAACAACATTAAAGAAAAATATAAAACCATACTTACAAATTAACATCCCACCCTGTTTTAAGTACATACATAGAAACATAAACTTGATGGTAGGTGAATAAGGGCTTAATGGTTATGAATGACTGTTACACCAAACTCCCAGCAGCTTTCCCGCTTCACGCCCATTCAGCCTATCCCATGTTGTATTAATTGTATCCAGAGATTTTTGTCTTAAACCCACTACTCTAGAACTACATTCTACTTGTCTACTGCTCTCTCAGTGAGGAACTACATCCTCACATCATGGTTAAATTAAGTCACTTGCAGTTGGAGGTCATGACGTCACTTGAGTGTTCCTTACATTGTTTGTAGTTCTATCACTTCCTGTTTCCATGAAAATAGTTTTGGTAACTGGGTCAAAGACATTTCCCTTTTTTCTTTCCTTGTTTCTAATGAGTATATTTCAGGGCTACTGAGATTGTTCTCATAAGGCTTCCTAGTGTACTTAGCATCCTCAGTGGCTTCCTCAGTACCCTATCTACCATCCACATGTCCTTGCCTTTGAGGGGTCTCCAGAACTGAATACACTACTCAGCTGGATCTCACAAGTATAACTTTCTTTCCACCCAAGCCTAGTCCTCTAGCTCTGAATTCCCAGCACTCTGATGACTGAACTGCTGCTGCTGCTGAATTAGCTTTCTGACTACAATAGGCTTCCTTTATTTTCATTAATTTATGCCTATTTTATTCTATTTTTGTGTTAGAATAGATGTTACATTTTTGCAGCCAAAACTGAGCCAAACACTTGAACAAATATCTAAATCTAAGCTCAGTTGTTTTATAGTAATCCTATATAAATGTTGTGCCTCAAATGAAAACCTGATGAATGAGCGGTATACTGCAACACCGATTGGTCACAGAATCTTACAGATAATGGAAACATAAATAAATAAAATGCTGTAATTCTTCATGCACCTTTAAATACATCCATCTGCCATACAGTATGCTAGTTTGCAGTGATAGATGTCAAAAGCTAGTATGTACCAAGAAACAGATTTCACATCTTTCTCTTGTATTTACTTATTTTCCTTTCAGCAAATGGGTTGAAACAGTGATTACGAATCTGTGTGTCTGTTTGTCTGTGTATATATTTATTTATTTCAGTAAGAACCACAGGACAAATGCTCCAGTATAAGAGACGTCCATGAAATAAACAGCTAAGAAATGATAAATTAAATAGAGCTATGGTTATTAGCAATTAAATATACTATAAAGTATTAAAATCAGCGATGAATACAAGTGGCATACAATATGCAGTCTGTACATACAAAATAATTATACTGAGGCAGTAACAAGGTAATGTGTTGGATCACCCATTAGTGCAAGCAAATAACTAGATATCAGCTGCATGCATGAGATGATATTAACAATCTTAATTGACAGCTAATATAACCCTCTAATCCACAATATCATATTTTATCCAACAATGCACTCTCATGTTTGTATGTTTATCTTAGAAAATACCTCTTTTAAATTACTTTACTGGTAATTATTGTATGTTATTCCCAGATTAATGCTGTTTCTGAAAAAAAGCACTGTTGGGGGAATGAATCCAGAAGTTTCTTTTTCCTCTGTAGGATGTTCAGCTTTCTGCATTTAAGATTTATTATATCAGCACTGTTTCATAAGTTCTTAGTAAGCCTGTTTCGAAGGAAACCATTAAGAAGCTCAGCCACATCACCTTATACTGATGGGAGACTAACCATGTCCCCCATTAAGAAGATTTTCCTTACACATTCCAGACAAACATTTGTGATCACCCATCCAGGTGAGAACCCTGCACTTCAGAGAGAACCAAGTACTTAGAAAAAGGAGCCACCTTAAATTTTGTTGAAAATATGTTTTTCAGCATAACAATCACTAAGCAAAGTGTATTTTAAAAAATATATTTTTGACCAGTTGTAGTATTCTAATCATGCTAATATCTGCTTCTGCTTATAATTACCAGTCTAAAAAGGAGTGAGAATTTATATATTTTTTTCACATTTTAAAATCATGGATTATGTAGGCAACAGATGAATTATATAATCAAGCTCATATATGTTTTAAATGTCAGAAAATTCAGCATACTGACAATAGCAAATGATTATAAATTTATTGATTTCTGTAAGAAATGATTTCAGCATACTTTAAAAAAGTACCAATAAATATTTCAGAAAGCAAATGTGTGCTACTTCTAAACATATAACACTAAAATCCAGAACTGCATTCTGAAGGTTTATTTGATTCAGAAGTTTTGTGACTTGTGATATAAGATTTAAGACACAAGTCTTAACATATATTTAAGAAGAAAATGTCAACCAAATGAAAAAAGGAGAAAGACTGTGAGTTTTTTTTCCCATAGGGTGTTGACTGAAATTCTATAATACAAATTCAGGATTAAAGTTAGCAATTCAGAGTATTTTAAGCCACTAATGAGAACTATTAGATAATGACTAATATAGTATAAGATAGAAAGGTTAGGCTTCATCTCTTTCAGATAAAGCAAAAAAGGCAAACTTTTCAAAGAAAAAATGGTAAGAGGAAAGGTATGGTTGGATGGGAGGTTGAATGTTAAATGTGCTTAAAAGGGCAGCGTATACAGGTTTGTTGTGTCTACCATCATACAAAAGTAATATAAGACATGAAATTCAATTAAATTGGATTACCGTGTTAAGATGTCATAGCTATAATTAGCTACATTTTAGGCTTGGTACAACACTACTATCTACAGTTACTTTAAGTAAACAGAAATGCTGTGGAAGATATTTTTATTTTGTTTCCTATCTCTATTTTCAAACATTCCTTCTGGAGAAAATGACATAATAAGAGCAGTGATGCAAAAAATTACTTTTTGTCTTTTAGAACAGAAGAAATGAAACATGGGTTGGGAGGGTGGCCTAATCGTTAAGGTGTTTGCCTTGCAAACACAAAGTGCAGGGTTTGAGTCTCACAAAGGATTACTGGCTAGACTTAAAATAGCTCGCAAGGGTAGTTAGCTTACTACTAACCTATGAACCTATTAGTGGTTTATTATTTATTTGTTTTTGCTAGAAGGGAAAAAAAGCTGTGAATGAAAAATGTCATTGTGACATTCTGGGAAGTATAATATTTCATTTCAATGCTGTTAATGGACTTCACAAAAGCCAGTGAAGTAAATGGTATTTGAACTCCAGTTTGAAGATATAACTTCAACATTCATGATTCTACACTTGATCATAGAACTATCGTTACTTTACACTCTTTGAATAAAGAACAACTTGTTAACATCATATATTAAAGTTCTGATAGTCTGCAAAGCTGATTGTTCCAGGGACTACAAATCCCAAAACCTTTAGTAGCTGGCATCAAAAAAGGACTGCATGAGTTTATAATTCAGCAGGGTATAGCATTCATTAGTACCTTAACTAATCTCTGTTATATGTTTGCTGGTTCACGTCTTCTCTTAAAGGTAAACGTGCTTTTGGAATATCAAGGTCTATACCTTAGGATGGATGAGAAGAACGTCAACAAGCACTCATCAAAATTGGCAAAATGCACTGTTCAGAAAGGGTCATTACTTACTGCCAACTACTTCAGTTGCTGAAACCCTAGCTCCAATAAGTATAACTAGCATTAAACAAAACCAAATACTACAGCAAATAAACTACATTCATGCATAAAACATTTACATTACAGCAGATTCCACACACGGGTGTAAGACGCTTTGTCCAAGCAAGGCTGGCTTATAGCAGGTGATACTGGAGCATAAGCTCCAGGCCCATGCTCTGAAAAACTCCTCTTGTTTAACTTTATTAATAATTTTTTTCTCTTTAAATAGGTATCCTTCAGGCATCATACAAAACATAAACATTCAGGAGTACTGACTTATATGCAGCAAAATGAGGACACTGATGTTGATAAAATGTGTGTTCGTGTCCATTACAACTCTTTAAGCAGCCTAATGCTGAAATGCCAGTTACTCCAGAATGTACCTTTTTTTGAATCTCTGACTATGTGATGATATACTGACATCAGAGATATTCATCAGCATTAGAGACACACAAACAAACACAATTTATGTATACAATGAACCTGATTCCAAAACACTTGATCTCAGTATATATGAGCACTTATACCGATGGCAGGTCTTTTGGAATCTAGCTACTGGTGTATGCCTTTTTATAGATAGGTCTTGCACAGAAGTAGCTCACTTACACTGAGTGCAAGTCTTTCAGAATCAGGGCAGACTTTGACAGCACCTCTTTTGAAATCTGGCCAGTTGTTTCTGATATACTACCTCACAGCAGTAGTTTCTGAGAAATGTTTCTGAGGTGCAGGAAACAAAACACATTCAGAGTCGAACGATTCATCTTGGGGTATTTTTGAATAATGATTCTTGAGATTTAGAAAGTTTATAAAACAAGATAAGCGGTTAGTGTCTTTCTAGTCACAGCTCTTTATGAGACACATCACAATTATGACCAAATACCTATGAACTGTCCAGTATTTGCCACAAAATCCAGAATGTCAAATAAAAATAACATGGTGACACACAACAGTCAGCACCATCTTTAAAGCCTGATGTTTCTTTCATTGGCCCATTGTTTTACAGTCAGATGTGCTGGCATTTCTACAGTCAGGACCACCACTGATTGCAAGGTAAGCCACGAGGAAAGTTTCACACACACACACACACACACACACACACACACACACACACACACACACACACACACACACACACACACACACACACACATATATATATATATATATATATATATATTTTTTTTTTTTTTTTTAATGAAAACTAAAGAACATATTTGTGCCTTTCTATCACACTATGCTAGTACAACAGTGTAAGTAATTGTTTCCACAGGCTTCACAACATGGGAAATTCTCAGTAAAAATTATGTGGGCACTATTTTAACTTCTATTTCATGGCTCCACTATGTGTTGTAATGTATACTGCTGTTTAAACCATGCTGTAAGCATAGATTTGTCCTTGTGTGTTGAACTTTTATAGTAAAAATAGCAAATCCAATGCAGAAAAGCAAACAGACGGAGGCCAGACCCAGCGTGTTAAAAATATAATAAAACTCAAAGTCCAAAAGCATACACGCTGTCCGACAGGCAATAAAATGCTAGGTATCCAACTAACACAGTAAGGTCTCCATAAACCAAAGATGAGACTTCACGATATAAAATAAAGCTTTAATTAAACGGAACAAAGTGAGCGCTTTCGCCAACAGGCTTCATCAGACTTATCACATATCATGGTTTCACAAACATTTAAATAGCAACAAAAAGACTCCAATTGGTTACTCCCAACAGCTGTTGGAGGATACCAAAATTGAAAGTGCTCAGTACATACAGGAATTTAAAAACTGAATTAAAAAGGCAATGTATGTAAAACCTGTAACATCCTAAACATTAGGCATTCCCCTTAACATATCTAAAAAACATTGACATAACAAGAGGTGAAACATTCAAATAAATCTCACCTACATACATTTGCGATCAACAGAAACATTCATATTACATCAAGTTCTACTTAGGATGTAGCTGACTGTTATCATCCTAGTAATAAAGACAGTGATGCAGGAATCCTAAAGACTGTGGTGGAGGAAAAAGCTTGTCCTATATAAAACTACAAAAGTACATCATATAACATCTTATTCTCTACAGAAAGAGTATATGTTATAGCAGCGATCCATAGACAACCTACTTAAAATCATGATAATATTTTTAAAATGACGATCAGAGGAAATACTCTTGTTGCATCAAAAATAAAAAACTGTAAGAGTCTTGATACTAAAAACAGCAGGGCCAGACTTGCTAAAACATGAAGAACATGTACGTAACAGATATATGACAAATTATAACAAACCAAACCAGGAACAGCACTATTCCATGCAGAAAAATATAGTAGCATCTAACCTGAAGTAGATCTACTAAATACTAAATACTAAGACCATAGGGCATAACCATATTAGAAAAAGGGGGGGGGGATGTCATTCACTAAATGGTGTATAAACTATAGCAGCACGCGAAAGTCCTATACCCTCAGGTGACACGATCAACTAAAGAGGCATATATTGTTACCAAATATACCAAAACTAACACTGTTATACTATGTCAAGGATAATGTAAACCCATACCATAATAAAATGGAGAATAAAAGAACACAAAAAACCTAACCAGGCCCAATGCATACAAATAGCATGCTCTATTCAACGGGGCTTGAAAATCCTTCTATTTTTTAGAAAAGGTTTAATTTGTACTTTGTCATTCAACCCAGGTGGTAAATCAGATCTAAATCTGATAATCCACCTGGTTTCACATTCCAGGGTTCTATTTATGATGTCTCCCCCTCTAATATCCTGTCTCAGCTGCTGTATAACACAGAAGGAAAAAGTATGTGTGTTACCTGCCTCCTTGTGATGTCTAGATAAAGCATTAATATCTGAGCCTATTCTAACTTGGTAATTGTGTTCTCTAATCCGTTCCTTAAACATGCGGTTGGTTTTTCCAACATAATAACATGGGCATGAATTACATAGGGCCAAATAAACTACATGTCTAGTTTCACAGTTGGTATGGGTATGATAAATAAATTTCCGCATTGTTTTCGGATGTATAAATTCTGTATCTATGTTGATGTAACTACATTGGTTACATTTACCACAAGGTAGCGTATTAGAAGTATTACTAATATCTGTGGCTGTAGTTAATCCGTGTTTCGGTCTACACAATAATCTCTTTAAATTAGGAAAATTTCTATATGCCATTTTTGGTTTCGGGCCCACTACCTTACTCACTTCCCTATCTGAAAGGAGTATATCCCAATGTCTATTTAACACATTTATTAAGTCTGCACTGTTCTTACTATAAGAAACAGTTGCTTTAACTATATCATCAGGTTCTTTGGCTACCTGCAAATACTCCTCTTGTTCCATAAAATAGGGTCTAGCTCTGTTTGATCTTATTGATTCCACTTCCATAATAACTTCATTAATTTTTACTTGATCATATCCTCTCTCTAAGAACCTTCTCATTAAATCTGCAGTCTCAAGTCTAAATTTCTCATCACTGGGATTCAAACGTGATGCTCTCATGAATTGTCCTTTGAGAACATTATTAAAGACATACGTAGGGTGCATACTTCGCCTGTGTAAAAGGGTGTTTCTATGACAGGCCTTTCTATGAATGGAGGTGTTCAATAGCCCATTCCCCATCCTGCATATCTCCACATCCAGATAGGAAATGTTAGTTCTAGAAAAATTAAGTGTAAACTTAAGAAAATGGGTAGATGTATTTAGAAAACCAACAAAGCTGTCTAAAGTCTCTTCATCACCTAACCACAGAAAAAAGAGGTCGTCCACACTTAATTTTCTGTGTGGAGACATGCGTGAATGGGCGTACCTTCGTTGAAGGTTGTGCATCAGAGCTGGCAACGTAAAAATCTACTGCCAATCATTAGCGGACCGAAGTTCCGCTGTGGCGACCCCTAACCGGGAAAAGCCGAAAGACACAACAACACCAACAACAAATAGCATGACATCTTATATAATACAGGAAGATGATATCCAGTTGTACAGAAGTAATCAAAGACACTGAAGATCCCAGAGCAAGAATTTTTGCTAAAGAGTCAGAGTGTTAGATCCAACCAAGAGCAATCAGACAAAGTCCTGGATGTGCCAGACAACAAGTTTTCATCTGACAAGAGAGATGCAGACTTAGAGTACATTACTAAATTTAATGACAGTTTCTTTACTGAAGATTTACCTTTGACTTCAGGTACTTCTACTGAGAGTGGTGTGAATCATAAACAGGACAGAGACTACTATATATGGTACTGTAGACTAACCAGGAAACCTCACAGAAACTGGGCCTATATGCAATGTTTATATATAAAGTTAACTGATAGTTCCAATGGCTTTTCACATGTACTAGTCTGCAACCTCACAATTTTCAAGTAATGTTAGTTTTGTAAAAACAGTACATGTTGTACATAATGTATAGTAGTAAAATGGAGATGAGCTATACCATTCAAAAGTTAGAAGTAATGTAATTGTGAGCTGTGATAGGGATAGTTTCAGTCATTTGTAAGTGATGCTTCAATGGGAAAGCATCTCTGTGTTTCATGATTCTATAGGTATCCTGCATCAGTCTGATGTACTAACCAGGACACAGTGAAAACTGAGACACAATGAAGAAAAACAAGAACAGTATTTTTTTTTTAATCAGCTCCCATGTTTAATCAAATTGCAAGTAGCTATATCAAAGAGACTGTGGAAAGGAAGTGACAAGGAAGTGTTTCCTGTCCTAGAAGGCTACATAATTTCAGAATTAGTATACTTAGGGATGCTGGGGCTTGGGGGGTGGGGGCATAACCAGATTCATGTCCTTTTCGTCAGACTTGCATCTAGTATAAAATGTATCACAACTAACTTAAGCTCAAGAACATCCCCCACTAATGCCAACTTCCTCTATTGCTACATTGACTTTATGCTACTGTCCCTTATGAGTATGAGCCAGGTAAAGCTGTGTTATTCTTGAACATATATACTGACAGCAGAGGATGTATCCTGGTATGCAGACCATATGCTGACTCTTGTCACAGCCTGTTATCATTCCAAACTCCCGCGATCATACACAATGGTAAACAATTGTTGCCTCCCCAACTCTCTGTCTCTGTAGAGGTCAGTGTAGTCACCCCGCTATACCACACATGGACACAATCAGACCCACTTCCTGCCATAGCAGGCATCATTGTAGCAATTAGAGTCACCCCCACCTAATTTCTGCTCCTGTCTCATCTGATAGTGACTGGTGTTCCCTCCCTGTTTCTCTTCCACTGTGTAAGAGTACTGCATCCAATACTTCACCTAAGTCCATTGCCAGTGGCCTGAGCTTAAGATCACCCAAGCAACTGCTCTTCCAGCATACAGAAAAAAAACAGCCACCTCATATCATGGGTTGCACCTATTGATGTTAGAGCCACACTAACCACAACACATCAGGTAACAGATTATGATGCTCACCACTCATGTGCCCTGCAATATGGTCCACTGTATGACTCACACACACAATCCATAAACTCAAACCACACATTCGGCTAATACCTGAGGGCACATATGCTGCTCTAAGCACCCTATGAATGCTCACATGATACAAGTGAGACACACGGTGAATATTTTCATTCTGCATATGATATTGTTATACAGTAAGACTCCTGGCTCAGTTATCATGCCAACAACCTATACTCTGTTCTCTTTAAAAACACCCTGTTTGCTCTCTTTTCCCCTTTCAAAACCCACATGTGGACATTCTGCTTAGATCCAGCACAGCTTCACCAGATTCTACAATCACTTATCACTAATCTCATGAATATAGGCCAGTATGTGAGTCGTGTATTAAGAGAAGCTTACAAATGAAGTTTATAAGTGTATATTGAGTATATTTTCAAACTCTACACCCTTTCTCTCCATAAAACATCTCAAAAAGTGGAAAGGGAAAGCTCAACTTGGATTAATATTCATCAGCAGAAATAAATGATGCATATGGATAGAAAGAGCTGGACTTAGACTTTTCCTGCTAATTATGGCATTTTGTTATAGTTTAATATTCATAACTCATTAAGGTTGCCACCTTTGTAGATACCCAAAGTGGGACTTATTCTGTGGGCACATGAAATTTTGCAAGACAAGCTCTACCCATAACCATTGTAAAAGACTCAACATCACATTTTTGCCAAAATAAAAGCTTATTGCTATAGCATTTTAATTGCTTATGCTGTTGCATATAATAGTTAGGTGTTTCAAATACAAAATAATTGTTTATACAACTTCTAAGGGAAGAGTGTGGACTTTTTTCTCATAGAATCTCTGGACATTTAGACATTTTAATTTCTTTCATAGGATACAAGTGCTCGAATAGGGGCTGTCCTGCACAAAGAGGTGGTAAAACTATAATCCATATTGATTTTCACACCATGTTTACAAATAATGAGATGATTTGTTACCATAATCTTA
The DNA here is from genome assembly GCF_019279795.1 of Protopterus annectens. Classification (NCBI taxonomy): domain Eukaryota; kingdom Metazoa; phylum Chordata; order Ceratodontiformes; family Protopteridae; genus Protopterus; species Protopterus annectens. Next base: position 411,202,933 of record NC_056737.1, on the reverse strand, counting down.
CTTTACATTGAAAGGCCAGCATGTAGTCTTATCTTGATGCACACAGCACTTCCTTTTAATGCAAATTATATCATATTCAGCATTTTGTTGGATCACCATTCATACCTCTCAACCTGTTAGAGCAAGAAATCTGGAGAAAGGCTCAAATAATGCAGGGATAAAAGCCCCAAAATAGGGACACATTTTAAATATTGATCTTACAGACTTAAAACATTGATAGAATAAAAAGATTTGCATTAGCATGAATTTTCTGAAGGATATGAAGTCTGAAAAATCAAATGTCTGCCATAGTTTTCTGACTTCAGTCCTTAATGATTTGCCAGTGATTTGCCAGAAAACTACAATTTTGTGAGAAATGGACCAAAAATATGAGTCAAAAATTTGTACATTCTGTGAAAATCTGGACAGCTGAGAGCTGTCACCATTCCTCTGTATCTCACTGCAGTACTCATATGCCAACCAGTAATATGATCAAACTGCAAATCCTATTCCTAATCAGTAACAACTACCATTGTGTCCCAACTCCTAAAAGTGGTGGGAGCATGTAACTGTTGGCGTAATTTCCTTGAAGGAATAAGAGGAAGATGAACATGTGCTGTTGTGCACTTCCCACCAGGAGACAAGAATTGCTGCAATGGTGAAGTATTACTGGGAGATCAAAGAATAGTTCCAGTTAAGGAACAAAGAAAAAAAAACAAAAATGGATAGATATGCACATCTAATTTGAGGTGTTTAGAAATAATTAATGGAAAAACTCTTTTGCTCACAGTTTTATATTTAATTGTTTAAAAAGAGAATGTTTTTTGTTTTAGTTAATAATATTTGATCTAAAGCTCTGATTTGCACCTGATATATTCACATTAAAATAAATATTTTAACTGACTCAATAAGCATCCAGAAGAAAGGCGAATAAAACATGATGTTAAGTTGTCAATCTCGCCTTCATTCTTGCTGGATGGGTTCGGAGGCTCCGACTCGGCCACTTACTAAAGCTCGAGAGCTAATTTTACTGGCTCGAGGCTACCCTATATCCCATGATGCTAGGCGATAACTACCCAGATCTCATTTGCCACTTTCGCTGACGAGGTGCGTTTTACCTGCTCTTGGTAAGTGTTGGGATTTTATAACTTTAAAGTTACCTTTACACTTAGCTTTCCCACCCCTTTCTTCATTTAGCTTAGCTTAACGGTTATATTACACCCTTTTCCCGTTAGTGCTATTTTTTTTTCCTTTTTATCCAATTTAATTTCCCCTTCCCCCTAGGTTAGGCCTTAGGTCTGCTCCTTTACTAGTTCCTGAAAGGGATTCTCTGCTGTGTCTGTGGTGCACTTGTGTATCCCTGTGTTACCAG